>NW_009698653.1:19859-60696 GCF_000703405.1 Apaloderma vittatum | reverse complement strand
TCCCTTTCTCATCTTGATTGTTCTCACTAAGATACCATAAAAAGGGGGAGATTCCCATTCTCCCTTTTAACCTTGCCAGGGGTACCTTAACCAGGTGGGGGTTCCCGTTCTCACCTGATCGACCTTGCCTAGGGGTCCCCTAGACCAAGGGGGAGACTTTACGACCTCATCAGGCCAACCGCCACGAGGTAACTCCAACATGGCTGCTGCAAGAGCCCCCTTTTAAAGACTAGTCAATGATGACTGTGGTCAGTCATAGCCATCTCGACTTCTCATTGGCTGCTGGCCAACTTCCTGGGTGTAACCGAGTCCTGACCAGCTCAGGTTCCATAGACAAGTCCAGACTAGCCCAGGTCACAGATTCCCTGAAATCTGCCTAGCAACAGCTTAGCTGGGGGGAGGAAACACCTGCTGCAGCGGGAGAGTGGAAAATAGTTCTCTTTGTTTAATCCCAGTAAGCTTTATGCCTCATGGCTCAGGCACAGATAGCAAATAAAGAAAAGAGTTAATTATCTTGAGAGTAGTCTGAAGAAAAAAAACATTGCTAGTGTTCATACCAGCTGACATTCTTCGTGGAGCTTTGTATTTTGCAGGAAAGAACCATAATTACCGTATTGCATTAAATGGAGTTGGGTGGAAAACACAGCCTCAGATTTATTAGTCAAAGTTTTGTTGTCAACAACAGCTTGCTCTTGAATATTACAGGCCCAGATTTTCTTTGTAACATAAATGCCAGGCATGAATAGAGCAAGCGAGCAGCATTGAACTGTCTCTTGAAACACTGCTAGGATACCAAGAAAGAGGATTTCTTCCTCCTCCCTGCCCAGTTGAGAGAATTTTTGCTCATTCTGTACCGGCAAGAAGACAGCATCGTACCAAGAATATGGACCACTCTGTGTTTTGATTGATTAAACATGTATGCACTTTTGCAGAGTAGTGATTTCCGCGAGTGGAGTTATGCAAGCAATTCACTGTGAGTCATTCATGCAGTGAATTAAGTGCCTCTTCCCACAACCAAGTCGTCTCCTGACAATATTTATTTTTTTTTTAAATTACTCAACAAATCCTTTTGCAATTACTTTGAAGCATGCTGCGTAGATCACACATTTGTGTATATGGTTAATGTTTATTGATTTTTTTGAGTCATATTCATAATAGATAGGAGAAACTACGTAGTTTTGTCTTGGTGGTAGATGTCCATACCTGTGAATTTAAAATTTTGGTTTCAGTCGGTTTTTGGGCACACACATGTGTGTGTTCGTTTCTGTGAGTATCTATGTCAGTAAAGCTAGATTTACTTGAACAACCTGACACATCATGCATGCACATTGACACAGAAGGGAAGAGAATCTCCATTTTTCAAATAGTTTTGTGGAAAAGTCTCTGCTGCCGTTTCTAGCAGCCAATGATAGAGGACATAATTTCTTGGGAGAAGAGGAATGTGCCTCTGCACATGCCAAGAGAACATAGAGAGCAGCAAGTTGCCTGCAGTCTGCTGGGACTGAGCGGGACTGGAAGGAGTCTCCCTGCACTGGTTTTACTTGCCGAGGTTCTTTGTGCGTTTCTGCACTTGTAAAGTTGCAACAGATGCTGTACAGAACCAGTTCTTGTTGCTGAAAGCAGAAAGTGAAAGGCCAAGTGCTGCTGGTAGGAAAGAGCAGATGCTTATCCTGTGCCAGGCTTGGCCAAAGCCTGTTCCCCTCAGGTGTTGTCCGTAGGAGCGGGCTGGCTGACTGTGCCTCTGCCCAGTTCGAGTAATTGGGCTTATTTTGGAGGAGGAGGAGCCTTCTGAAAAGGAGAAATTTCTAGGGAGAGCTTCCTAGAGGGTGCAGTAAGCAACAGTCAAATTAAGAGCCGCGGCCAATGGGTGCTCTGGGTACCCTGCGAGGAAAAAGTAACAGCCCACAGTGCTTAAAAAGACCTTCTAATGGGTCGGTTAATTGGCTAATGGGAATGCCTTTGCTGCAGCCTAATGAATGTGAGTGCAGAGATTACTTAACAGAGAGACATGTCGATCTCTGGGAGATGATTTTGCTGGGCTGCCAAAAGGAGTTGCTGATGCTGTTGTCACAGATTTACCAGAAAAGCTGCTTTTCTCTCCAGCTGTTTTTTTCTTTTTTTTTTTTTTTTCTTCTCAAGAAAAGATTTTCAGTTCATCCTTTCCCTGGAACTGATATTGAGGCAAACGTCTATCAGATATTGCTATGTGTAATGTGCCTTTTTGTGACTTCTTGGTGGATGAAAGCTGCCAAGCTCACGTGATATTTAAGCCCTGGTACTTTAACTGTGGCTACTGTTGTTGGTAGTTGTTCAGGGCTTTCATTTGCCTGTCCTGAGGGGACTGTAATAAAGACTGGCCCCTGCTGTTAAATTGTTTGCATAATTCTTGTTTTCTTTATTCTTTTCCTTTTTTTTTTGACTGGGAAATTTGATCTTGCACTGGGAGAAATATCAGTCATGCTAGAATTTTAACACCTAATCGTTTCATAACTGAGTGAGTAAAGCTGAGTGTGTCCCTCTTCTCTAATCCATTGCCTTGAAGTTGAGGAAAGAGCTTGATTTCCACTTTGATTTATCTGGACAGCCCTTAATCCCAATTTTAGTGAGGAGCTGATTTATTGTTTTAACATCAGGGAGGGGACATTAATTCCCCGTCTGCCACCCAGTGTGCGCGTTTGGAAAGAAAGAAACTTCCTCTGCTGTAGGTAAGATCAAAACCAAAGAGTATAAACTGAACTGAAGTCCATGTGTTGGGGCAGTTTGTCTGGCAAACCCAACTCTACTGCCGCTTAACCCTGTAATTGCCTGTAAACCCTAGAAATACCTGACTCTTTACTTTGGAGCTTACCCAGGTCCCCAGAGCCACACTCCGTGAGTTCTCCAGAGCTGCCAAGTCCAGGCAGCCTGGTGCCTCACACTCACCTAGGCCTCCCCGGCATAGGGAAAATGAGTATTTTACTTGTTCGGGGGCTTACAGGCCCCAACAATGAGGCCTGGCATCTCCCCACAGAACACCGTGGCTCCAGAAATATGGCACACATGGGACCCAGCAGAGCGAGTGGGAGCGGGGCAGAGGAGAACCCTGCCTGCTGCCTCCAAAGAAAGTGCCCTCGGGCAAGGATGCGTGGGATCCTGAGGGAAAAGACCCTCTCTACCCATCTCAGTACCACCTTGCTGGAAGCTTTTCCTAGAGTCACGGTGCCAAGGAGAGACGTTGAATGTTATAACCCGCAGTCAGTGCTCAAACTTCCTCAGGCAGCAAACGCAAAGGGGAGCGAGGAGGGAGCCCAGGACTGCCCACTCACTTGGTGACCGGCCTCATAGTGAGGTTTTGGCATAAGGTACAGTCTCCCTCCTTACTCTGCCGCACCCAGTCCCTGGCCTCCTGAGCCTGAAGTTCCTTGCTGTGGAGCGGTGCAGTTTCAAAGACGGAGCAGAGGAGGATCCTCCACCCAAGGTAGCCTCCAGCATGGTTGTTGGGGCGCTCTCATGGGATGTGGCAGACGTGGGTTTGGGCCCCTCGGGCTGAGGCGGGAGAGGAACCCAAGCCTCCCACTTCCTTCAGCATATACTTTGAATACTGAGGCATTATATAATAAAAGCTATCACCACCTTTTCTTCTTCCTGCTTTGTTTTCAAAAGACCGATCTGTGTGGAGTCTTTTGAAAGAGAGGGCGTAGGTACCAATCTCCAGGAGAAGATTTCAGACAATGGATCCCAAGCAGACAGGATTGCCTCACTCCAGCCTCAAGGGGCTTTTAGTGCAAGAGAGAATTGCAGATGCACCCTTGTCCTCCACTTTTTCCTATTGCTTGAATGTAAGCAGCTGCGTGCTCCCTTCAGGAAGATCCCACTGTATCCTGCCAGCTCTGTTGGGCTCAACTCTGAAGCATTCAACTTTTGCCATCACCCATGTAGGGAGTCTGAGTGCAGCTCATAAGCTGCTGGAGGCCAGATCACCTAAAAGTCAGGGTTTTCAGTGCCCAAACCTCTCCCAAATTTATCCTTAATTTCTCTAGTTCAATCAGGTTGTCCAATCCAGATGAAATTACTTGCCTCTTGGATCAAGCAAGATGTGTATAATGGCGTAAGCAGGTAAGACAATTCTTGTTGCTTTGTAAACTTTAGAAGACTTTAGGCTAGAAATAAACCTTCAGAAGTAATCACTGCACTGTGTGAAGACTCATCTGAAATTGCCTGGGCTATCGATTGTGATGTAGCTCTTTGTCTGGGAAAGCCCAGACAGTCCCAGATGTCTCTTTGATGCAGAGTCACACAGAGTCAAGTTTCCATTGCTCTGATCAAGAAAAACGTCCCCTGCCCTAACTGAGGGGGAAGAAGTCTTTGCTTCCCATAGCATAAATATGTTGCACGTGGTGCCTATTAATCAGTGGTGTCAAGCCTGGATCAGCATCAAATCTTATAACTCATACTCAGTGGTGAGATTATACAAATAAACTTTATGCAAACGCAATTTTGCAATCTTGAAAATTTTGTGTGTAACCTGTTTTTAAAACATTCCATCTATGTAGATCTATTATTTCCCCCTCATTTTATAGGCAAGAACCTTCAGAGGGGAGGAGCCCAGCTCAGCAGTAGGGTCTTCATGAAAGATTAAAGTCTTTGGCTTATTGTGGCAGATACTGCAAATCACAAGAGATCAGGCAAGAAAAACAGAGAAATGATGTCACCGGCCTTGCCACAGTTTGGTCAAGAGCCGTCTCCAAAGGATGGCAAAGACTGCCTGGAGCCCCTTCATTCATGTCTTCACTATCATAAATTGCCAGTGGATCAATCATCAGCATCTGATTAGGTTGGTTTTCAGCCATGCTACTTCCCTTCTCTCTTCTCTGTAACCTCTTTTTAGTGTTGACTTCTACTACGTGAGGGACACCAGCTCTGGTAGAGGGGATTGAGGCTTTCTTCACTCTCAGAGACAGTCAAGAAAGCTGAAAGGCATTCAGTAGAATCTTTCCCAGAATGTCCTGAAACTCTAGTTTACGTTTGAGGAAGTCCAACTGCAGCAGAAATGGCTGGTTACCCTGGGCCAGGACTGACTGCCCAGCTATGAAGCTTCATGGACCCTCAGGTAGCTTTTGCCAGGCGCTGTGATGAGATGCTGCTCTGATACCATCAGGAGATGCTCATCACAGTGAAATAAAAGAAAGAAGGTATTATAGGGGATCATTTCAATACCTGACACTCTTACACTTGGCTAATTGTATTTGTTCATTAAGATAAGGATCAGTATTCAGCTTCTTCTACATTTAGGTCAGCCTTCCAGTACATTTGCACTTGCAAGGGAGAGCTGCTTTAATGAAGGCTAATGAAACTTGCTAGGCATTGCATCATGACTTCTGTGTTAATATCATTTACACATGATAAAATGCAAATAGTATTGACTGTCAGTGCACAGTCATGCTTAATCCTCTAAGCCCACACACACACACACACATGTGCTAAAACTAATCTCCCTAACAGTAAACAAAATATACATCTATGACTCTCTCCGTCTTCCTGGGAACGTTCGTTTTGCCTAAACTTCAAGGTGCATTGGCTCTACCCATGCAGCCGACCAAAAAGGTTGTCACTGACTCAGAAGGGCTCTGACCCCTGATTCCATGTTTGCAGTTCACACAAACAGGACAGTGCTGTGAGACTTTACCGTAAACGACCCTAGGTGAGACAGACCCATGCTCAGTCTTAAAGACATTCGTAAGGCTTTTCTAATGCTAAATTCCAGTTCACTCTCTCAATGCACTTTGGTTGTTCAATGCTTGCTTGTCCATTTTCTGTAGGCACTCTGAAGCTACAGTATCCAGCAGAGATGGTCAAACTCTTCTTCATCAGGGGTCTGTGCTGGTAGAAAGGTAATGACACGCTTTTTTGTATGTCTGGGATTTGGAGCTGGAATGAAGTAAAAAAGGCAAAATAGTAAGTAGAAGTGAGATCAGTAACCATCTGCAGTGTATACATGTTCTCTAGAGGTTAAATGGGCCCACATATATTTTAAGAAATGCAGATTAAGCACACAGTGAAAGTTCAATATATTTAATTGTTATTCTGTTGAGGGAAGTTCAGCTCACAATGTCAGAATAACAACCACTTTCAGGTGTCTTCATACCACATGGGCGCTTGTATTTCTGAGAGAAAGTCTCCTTCAGGTCGCACTGCTATTTGAGAGTGCTGCCCCTGAAGTGTATGATATTAGGAGCTTTCTGCATCTCCAGTTCCCTGAGAAGTGCAGTACTTTTTTTAACAGCTTTTCTTACTCTGTGAATATAGATAAACTCAGATTAGCTTGAGACTGATAAAGAATTCTCTTTGGAAATTTCTTCTCAGCCTTATGAAATACAGGGTTGCAGCAACTATTTTCCCTCTCTCAGCGCTATTGGCAAAACACTGCCTTGGGTTTTAACGATATGGAAAAATGCAACAGGCAACAGTTGTCTGGGGAAATCCTGGAGTTGTGTAGGACATGATCCTTGGGGAGGCGTCCACACACTGGTGAGGAAACCCTGAGGAGCAGCCGAACAAGTCCAATGTCTTTCAAAGGAGCTTTTCTCCTTTGATTACACAGGCTCTTATTTCAAGAGAGCTGCTTCACGAAGGTAGTAAAATGTAGCTTCACGATGCCTACCAGCCGAATCTCACGATGGACAATCAAAGATTTAGCAAACAAGGTTTGCTCCCCGGAGGAGGGAAGCGTCCCAGCCCTTGTCTCTACCTAAGCCTGATGTTCACAAAGATGACCAGAGAGTGCTCGGTGCTGAATACAGATGTGCCCTGTAGACATTGCTTTGCCCATGTGATACTTGGGAATATATATTCCTGTGCCTGTCTGTAATTGCATTATATTGTCACAGCAGCCCTAAAGTTTGAGTCCAGGACCTCGAGAGACATGGCCTCCTCATAGCAGCTGAACATGGACTCCTCCCAGCTGGACGGCGTACTCAATTTGAAGATTATACGTGTTAGATCCTTGCTCTGATACATTCACCTGGAAAAAGCCTTGGCTCCATTCGCTCCAGCAAAGTCAAATTTGAGTGAATCAGCCTCCTTCAGACCATGCAGCCTGACTCACGTGCTAGGAATCCAGCCCCTCCTTATTGCAGGATAACCTACGCAAGTGCCAGCAGTGGAGTTGCCTTTAGTATCAGCTCTGCAAGCGTTTTTGTTCCCGAATCACAGGGCTGAAATCACAGCCCTTTTGAACCCTGGCTGGCGGCAGTGTGCTCTAGATTTGCAAGAATGAAGCTGCAGATGCAAGGAGTGAGCCTGTGCTCGAAAACAAAGGGTGAGGAGGTTCTGTCTATACGAGTAAGTTAAAGGGTTTGAACTCTGTGCTCTAGCTGGGCACAATTTGAAGTGGGTGCACACCATGGCATGACTGTGGCCCATGACAGCTAACACCTTCGTGGGCAGCTCAGGGCCAGGCTCTGCTCTTCAGGGGCTGTATGGATGAGGCCAAGTGTTCTGGAGAGGAAAGAGAGTTCACCCATGCGTCTGCAAGTGGTGTATGACATAAAAAGGATTTGCCATCCTGGTGTCAGAAACTTCTTTTACAGCTGGCAGCGTGCGAACACACTCTAGACTGCGAGATGTGGACACGCGATACGTACACGCACGTATACACATTGACACATATATGCATATACATGCACACATGCATGCATACGCTGCACTCTTATGCACTACCCAACTTTAGTGCTGTAATTACGTATACAGCAGACTAAGAGCTGTGGCCTGTTGTTCTGTTCCTTTTTTTTTTGGAGAAGATTGAGCTCCCAACCCACGATAATTTTTACCGAGCCTCACTTTCCGAGCCTCATCAAGATTCAGTGCCCTCAGCACAACATTTTCGTGAGCTGGTGTTTCTCCCTCAAGGGTTGTGGGACTGGGGTGAATAATCATAGTGCTACAGCCCCTCTGTATTTTGTTTCTGACCAGAGCAAGGTTGCTAAAGCCTGTCTCCAGCTTCCATCCCAACATCATGTTCCAGGCACTCAATTTCGTTACCTGTCTTTTGCGTAATTCTCTAGACTCCTCTCCAGCAAAACCTCACTTACAGACAAAGAATGCTAACATGCTATTTGCCGAAATTCTCATGGATGAGAAAATTAACACATACCCTCCTCCCTTTTTGTTGTTGCCATGGTCACGGGAGAAGAATTAAAGCATCAAAGCCTTCAATTTCCTGATGATGGATTAAGGAAATTATTAATTTGTCTTATAAAAAGGCAGGTTGTGTCTCTGCAATTAATGTTACAGGGCCCTTCATGAGGGAAATTTCAGCCTCCTGGGCGGAGAAGGCTAAACCATCTACTGATTCACCAGCTTAGGTAGATGGGGCTACTATGGGGGTCTGCGCTGTACCTCCTGCCTTCATTAGTCACTGCAGACAGGATTTGGCTGCCTAGGCAGTGGTTTCTTTGGGGCACAGGATTAAAAATTCAAGCTCCCCTATAAATTACGCCCTATCCTTTATCCATTTTTTTATGCTCCATCCATGATCTCTCAGGATTTTTCCATTTTCAGGGTGAGGAAGAGAAAACTTAGGGAAAAAAAAATATTTTTTGATATGTTCCTACTCACCCCTCATTGTGCTTTTCTAGTTCCCTAGTGCCTGACCACCTGGACAAGGTGGCTCTTTATATGGAAGTTCTTTACCAAGGTTGGTTTTCAAGTGGGATGCCTTGCCCTGGAGGGGCTGCTGGCTTGGCCGTGGCCACCACATCTGCCCCAGCATTGGACATAAAGACTTGGTTCCATAATGACTTTCTGATGAGGCTGGGCCTTTTTCTCAGCTCTTTCTTACAAGGTTTCTCGGCGAGCTGCCCCAGCTGGAGTCTCTGCAGTGAGCAGCTGAAGTTCCCCTCACCTTTGGGCTGACCATGCTTGCAGGACAAAACCAGGAGGAAAATATACTAGCCTGGCTGCTCCTGTTACAGAACGTTCTTTTGATTCGCCTTTTCTTCACCATTTCCAGGTTTTTTCCTAAGCAATTGCAGAAAACATAGGTTTGAATCCTAGCAATTGCCTTGAAAATTAAGAGAGGAATAAAAAGAAGCACCAAATCATGATAAATGTTGAGACTCATCAAAACTCACTTGGCTCCACAGAGAGTCCCATTGTCCCGGGCTTCATTTCAGCAGGCTCCCTGAGCAGAAAGGGCCTGTTCCAACCTTCCATGGATGGTAGCAGTATCATCTGATGACAGAACCCAGCATGCCACACAGACCCTTTTAAATTCATCCTTTCATACTTCTTCTTGGTAATTTGGCCCTTTTATTTAGTTCAGCCCTTCTTCTTCTTCCTTAAAGGAAATGTCTTAACACTTCCTATTGAAACCCATGGACGCAAATTATTGCAAGATAATCCAGGGTGAGATAGTGCCATCTGGGGCAAAGGGAGGCCCGGGAGCACTTCTGAGATGGAGCGGTGCCTCATGCTAACCTCGTGGCTCGTCCCTTTGAGACGGTGTCTCTCAGGCACTGTGCTTTGCCTACCTTGCCGTGGGAAATGCAGGAACTTGTTTGTCACTTTTCCCTATGCTGAAAGGACACAAAGGAGGAAAAGATCTTTCCTCTGAGTGGTAAGCTCCCCTTTCCTTTTGATCTGCTATATGGGAGTCTCTTTACACACCAAATGAAAAAAAAATAAAAAGCCAGGACTACTTCTTGGAAATGCTGAATGGGATTTGGAAACTCAACAGGAGTTTGCATACTCGCCGTCTTTCTATGAGTAATGGAGTGCTGCTCTCCCAGTGACCACATCCAGACCACACTCAGGTCTCCTATCTTTCTGGAAGACACTGCCGCAGTCAGGAAGGCTCCTTTAGTTGATTGGAAGATAGGAAACCCTTGTTCCCGGCTTGATGGGTCTGTAATTAAGAGCTTTAAAATCAATGTTGTAACTCCATGAAGGTCATTTCTTTAGCATAAAACATGCCAAATGACCTACTATGCTCAGAAGCTGAGCTATAGTCCTTAAATCCTCAGTTACTGGGAAGAAAAAAAGATATTTATCTCAGTATTTGTGCTACAATCATGGATCCCACTCGTACTGCTGTTGCAACAGCACTTTTGCACGCAAACACATCAGAAAACTACAAAGTCTTGAAAAGTAAAATCTTTCAGTATGTGGACCCTGTTTATATATATTATAATGTTTATAATGGTTATACATAAACTAAGCCCATCTGCAAGTTGGATTTATTGATTTATTTATTTTCCATTTCATCAGCAATGGATACAAAATGTGCAGGGTTTAAAACAGTCCCCCAAAGATGTAACCTTCTCCGCAGATAGCCTCAGAAGCCCTGATGCCATCTTCTTAGCCATGCCTTTTCTCTCCAGCTGTGTTGAGTAATTTAGTTGGTAGCGCCAGTGGCACCTCAACACCTCCACAATCCTTGATACTGAGCTTTTTTTGGCCAGCCTGCAGCAACTATGAGTTGTGCTATCCTGTCAATCTTTATTTTCTCTAGATTCAATACCAGAAGGTTATAATGCTTACCATAATCTCTCCTCATGCTGTTGTGAGTGTCCAAATGCTGGTGGCCGTGTGCAGATCTATCTTGGTGTTCAACATCACGAACGTGGAGGGAGAAAGTTTTATCTGGTCTAGTTAAAGATGTCCCTGCTTACTACAGGGAGGTTGGACTAGATGACCCTTAAAGGTCCCTTCCAGCCCAATGCATTCTATTATTCTATGATCTACTGAAAGAGAAGGGAGAAGAGGCAGACATTATGCAAAAACTCTTTGCCCAGGTGACAGTTTACCTTCTATCAAGAGAAGGAATTAAATTTACATGTAAATCTCTTTAAATTGAAATGTCCACCTCCTAACTCAGAGAAAATGGAAAGAAAAAGTTTATAAAGCTCATGTGATGTCCTGTTTCCTTCCTCCTAGACTCTATAGAGACCCAACACAGGTCCTCAGGGCAAGTTTGCAAATATCTTCTTCTCCAAAGCAATCCTGCTTTGACCATCACATGCTTTCTAGAGAATATGGAGGGTGCTTTGCACCATATAAACTTCTCTTTCTGGCATTTTTGCTCTCTTACATGTGAAGATTTCCAGGTCATGACAACCTGCTCCACAAGATAAAGGAAGCTGGGATCAGACACATCAGCCACAGAGCGAGTCCACTTGTCTTTGACTCCATAAGTGCTGCCAGCTGAGGCACACAGACATGCAAGTATGCCCATACAGACCTGGTAATACATTTCCAGACAGATATACATCTTCTTTTGTAAGCCTGTGGAAAACCATAAGCAGAGTTAATGTTGCTAAACTTATGCTGTGGAAAACTCATTAAGAAATGGGTTTCTTCCTCAAGTGGTAAGAAATGAAGGACGCAGGATAGAAATCCTCACAAGAAAGCCTTATTGCCAGGTAGTCCAAGGAGGAAATCAGTCCTAGGAGCTGAAGATTTGTACGTTTTTTGCTCTAGAACTTGATGACTGGCTCACTTGGAAGGATGAGAATTTATTCCATCCAGAGATGCAGTTAAGTTGAATTCCTCTGGAGCTTTCCAAAGCCTTTTCTTCTGTCCAAGCCTCTCTGGGCGCATGGCCAGCTGCTGCCAGTGTTGCAGTTTCCTCTCCCTTTTCTCTGCAACGTGCTGAGCTTGGTTTCTGTCTGCTGATACACTAGAATAACATCCTGCCCCACCCCCCAAAAGTAATTCCCGTCTCGTTTGCCACATTTTTTATGCCATGTAATGCACCCACTAGGAGAGCCTCTGAAACTTGCACTGCCAATCTCATTATTCCATAGGAGCAAAAGCTTTCCCATTAATCAAACAAACATCTCCCCTTTGTGACACTAGACAAAATGCTGAAAGTTTAGCCAGAGTCACTGCCACAAATTGCGAGAGACATCCCTGCCTCGGTCATCGGTGGAACCTGCTGATGGAAACCATGTACAGCATTTATGTTCGTTTTGTGATAGAAAGTATTTTCTCATATAGAATATATATGCACATAGAAATAGCCACTTAATACCTGGTGAAGGTACCACGGTTGTCACATCTAGTAGTATAGGACATCTGGCTGCAGGAGGCTTGGGCAACAGCTGGGGACAACTGAGCAGCCCTAATGTGTCTGAAGTAGGACCAGATGTGTAGGCTTGGAGACATGAATTGCTCTGGAGATCTGGTGGTGAGGAATTTTTTTACTTGGCAAAGAGGATGGATGGGTGAGTGGACAGACAGACGGATGGACGGACGGATGGATGGATGAGAGGGAGGGAGGGAGGAAGGTAGGAAGGAAGGTAGGAAGGAAGGTAGGAAGGAACGTAGGAAGGAAGGTAGGTAGGAAGGTAGGTAGGAAGTTAGGAAGGTAGGAAGGTAGGAAGGTAGGAAGGAAGGTAGGAAGGTAGGAAGGAAGGAAGGTAGGTAGGAAGGTAGGTAGGAAGTTAGGAAGGTAGGTAGGTAGGAAGGTAGGAAGGAAGGTAGGAAGGTAGGAAGGAAGGAAGGAAGGAAGGAAGATTGTAGTTGTACAAGTTTTCAGTGTAAGTACTGGAAATCGTTTGGTAACATAGATAGGAAGGCAAAATACATGGGGAAAACTAGCTGATATCTTGAGAATTCGTAATTATTTAACACTGTAGGAAGATTTATCATGGCACATGGGATGCCATTACTGAGGCATGCTGGGCTTTCAGCAGCAAAACCAACAGGAGGGCATAGCAGGTTCCTCTCCAGTGTGAAGGACATTATCAGAAAGCTGCCAGTTTTGTGACGGCTTGAGTAGGAGGTGGGGGCTCCTCCCAGAGGTACCCGAGTGTGGACCGTGTTGGAGGCAGGGCTCACGTTTCATCATGCCACTGATGCTGCTGTGCTTGTGGAAGTGCAACGAGATTGGTGTGAGGGTTTTGACCCCATGCTAAGACAGAAGGCAAGTGGTGTGAAATAATTGCAACACTGAGCAGTTCACGGAGGAGTCCTATGAGGGCAGAAGCATGTCACCATTCGAGGGGAGCTCTCCCTCACCCACTGACACATAGATTTAAAGGTGAGTGCTTGAAAAGTTGTAATAAGAAAGGACCCCTCCAGAGAAGCTGCTGCTTAGGGAAGGGTAAAGAAAATCATTCCTGAAGGATGGGAGACTAAAAAAAATATGCATGCTGCGGACACAGATAGTGCTGCAGACTTTGAGACTGGGATAGCCAGTTTAGAAATATTCATCTTGCGCAACATGGATAGAAATATAATCTGGTTAACACCCTGGGTAGTGGGGAGAGACTGAAGATGAAGCTGGATATAGGATCATCATGCAGTGGCTGTATTAAAGAATCCCCCAGTGGCATTGCACTAATGCAGACACCAGCGTTGCTGGAGATTGAAAACTCCAGAAAGACGGAAAAAGCCAGGACAGGAGCTGGGTACAGTACTAGGAGGTGGATATCCAGCACTGCAAGAGCAGAAAAAGCCAGTGAAATTTAGCTAGACCAAAGCTGAAGTAGCCCTGCCCGACCTCTGCCCAGCACCTGAATACATGGCCCAGTTCAGTGCATCCCTATACTGGGAAGGCATCTTGGAAGAGTTTTGCCACCCCGGGCACCTTTGGTGGAGTGAAGGGTTGTGCCTGCACTTCTCCACAGGCCTCAGTCAGCCACCTCGAGTTAGGCAGGATGACTAGGGATCCAGCTATGTGAAATATTCGAGGACAGGATCATCGGATCCCGAGGAACGTGAGTCACCGTTTCATACTTGGCACTCTGGGTCCCACCACAAGAGCGTGCTTCAGCACATAGCAGAGGAGCTTTTATGTCTCGGGTTGTGGCGGAGAGTTGCAAAAGACTGTCATGGATATTATCTCAATAGCAACTTCTGGCCACACCAAAGTGGTTGGGTTTTTTTAAATGGTTATGGTAATAATTTACCAGGTTACTAATTAGTCTATTAATTTTGAAATGGTTCAGAACAAGGTTGAAAAATGATGATTCATATGTATTGTTTATCAAGAAAGATTTCAGAGAGGACAACCACTTATTACAAGTCTATCGCATTGTGAAATCAATGGAAGAAGAAAAAATAAAAAAACACAGAAAATAATAAAAATTAGGAACACAATTCATCTACCAGGATAAGAAAAAAAACAGACCACGTTATAGGTTCATAAAATTAATATGAATGATATGAAAACAAAATATATATCCGTAACATTCACTAAGTGTTTTAAGAAGAAACAAACTTATGCCTCTCAACTTCCGCTCTTACTATCAGTTACCTTTCTTTTTTTTCCTGCTGCATACACAATTGCCTTTAAAAAAACACTCATCTCTCTTGGTTGCTACTCTCTAATCCTAATCCTGCTCTCAGGTGTAATGCCATTTCTGGGTCAGATTCTTCAGAGATTAGAACCCCCGACAGAGAGGAATTCATTGACAAACTCCAGGTATTAGTACAATGGGAAGACTTCCACTTTGGTCCTGATAAAGTGTCTCAGGGTTCATGCTGCAAAGCTGAACATGGGGCTCTTTTAACACCTCCTGTTGGACTCTTATGATGATAAGGGCTCCTTCTTGTGATCGCTGGAAAATATTCTAGTATTTAGTATAAATGCTATTATTTATTGCGGTATGATACTAAATGCACAATATGTAAAAATATGTAATATAGTATAACACTAAATAGTACTTTTTATTAGCAACCTCTGTAATGCAGATAGATATTTTATGGCTTCAGACAAATTTCAGAACGATGGTACAGTTTGTTCCCAAAGGGCTCCCTTCCCAACAGCAACACGATCTTTTAGATGGAGTGCAGGGAGAAGTACCTGCCTAAACTTTTGTGGGTCAGCCAGTCTCTGGCTGCCATTCCAACCTCTCCGAGAGGAGCTGAGCAGCACTTTTCTAGTCTGCGACAGCCACATGTGCAGCCTGGCCCTTCTCCTGCCCCGGGAAAGGCACTCTGCAACCGCTAACCCGGTGGCATTTACCCAGGTCCTTCCCCAAGGTACCCATAAGGCTGCCTTTTAACCACTCTGGGCTCTGGCTTCTCTATGCTAAATATTTCTGTCTGTACCTGCTGTTCGTATCGCCCTCCTTGCTGGGCAATGCCTGCTCTGCTTACCGTGCTGAGCTGCGAGGGCGGACGCCCTCCCTGGCTGGAGAACCTCACTCTCATCCCAGGTTTCCCTGCCTGGTAAGCACACTTTAATTTACATTCCTCCTTAGTTAGTAAGCTCGAGCTTAGCCTTGAATCCTTCTTGAAAATCCTGGACTGATTCATTTTCCCCTGAAGAAGCTCCTCATAAACTCTGGCTCACCTCACATGCATACATTTCATTTTAATTAAAAAATACCTTGCTGGCATGACAAGCTATACAAGTTTTGCTAAAATATTAAATAATTAAAAAAAAAAATACCTCAGAACCCTCAGGTCTCTGTCACAGAGAAATACAATACATCAAACATCTGTCCAGAACAGAACTGAGGATAGTCAGAGCATTTACAAGTTTAACTTCTTTTCATTTATCATTGTGACGTGTTTTGGATTTAGAGGCAAGTTCCTTTTCAGCATGATCATAGACCATTTTTTCTTTCCTCCCATCACTATGCAAAGGTTTTTCTCAACATTTTTTTAATGGAAAGTCTTTTACTACTTTTAAATTTTTATTATTTTTTTTTTTAAAAATCTCCTCACATTTTCACCTGGTTTTGGCACAGAAATAGGATGCGCTTCTCCGTTTCAGTTCCTCCCCTATCATATTAGTTGCTCAGTGATTTCTTTTCAGTTCTGCACTGTGCTTTGCCTCTTCCAATTTCCACTCCTAGTTTACAGTCATTGATTCTTTATATGCTAAGGATCTACTGCAGGCTGGCACATTTCACCCTGTGAAGCTACCCATTAGTCTCAAAGTGCTATTTAAAACTCTTCAGCAAGTCCATCTTTCAGAATTTAATATATCTGTGACAGTGACCTGCATATAGTTTTGCTGTAGGGCCAGGCCTGGGGATGGAGATATGCGTTTGCTGCGCATACTCCAGAGTCCCAAGCTCCCTGTCCCACTGTGTTGGGGAGGAGATATAGTTCACAGAAACTTGTGTGAAGTATTGGGAGCTCTGTAGGCAAGACCATAGAAATGCAGAGCAATGAGGTGGAGCGTAGGTACCACCTCTGGTATGTGGTCAGGCAACTCCAGCTGCTGGGGTTCTTAGCCAGCATCTTTCTGGGGTGTTGGGAGCAAGCAACTGAGAGCAAGCAGGCAGGGAAGGGCGAACTGAAACATAAACCAGCACAGGGACACCACTGAACGGGCGATATGGAGGTGTGTTAAGATGGCGCTCCACCTGGACGACTAGCCCCTCTGTGAAGATGTTACCAGGGCATCTTAGCCTTGTGCTGTGCAAGCACATCAGCTGCAGCCACAGCCTGAGGGCTCAGATACTCAGCAGAGGCATAAGGGACCTGGGTAGGAATTCCTAGTCAGCTATTTCTGCTGCCAAGAGAGTACCTTAACCACGAAGTGCCAGGTGCTCCTTGGAGGGGAGCACCTTCCCACCTTCTCAGTTAAGGCAAGTCACCATGCAGAGAAGATGTCAAATTATGTGAGGCCAGGGAGAGGATGGGCAAATGACACTGTGCAAGTCATTGGATTTGTCAGGTGTTGGAGCCCTGATTTTGTTATGTGTTGGATCGCCTTTGTGGTGGCTTTCCTCTGCTGATTCCAGGGCTCAGCTTGGTTGGCCACGTGTTACAGCTGCTAGTGTTGCTGGAGATTCAGGGCTGAAAGCAGGAGCAGCACAGCTAGGTCAGCACAACACCATGCTTGAGCAACTCAGCTGCCCCTCTGAGCCTGGCTCAAGCACTATGCCTTGCTGACAGAGCTATACCACTCAACTCCACCACTCCCTTATCTGCTGCTCACGTAAGGATCTCCTCACTGTGCCTCAGCTCAGAGCCTAGACATACCCAGAGGTGTCCCCAGAGAATTTATTTTGGGACCAGGGTGCATGCTGACATAACTTCTTGTCATCCAAACTAATGTTTTAAACTGTTTTGTAAGGTCTCTTGCAGTGGCAGTCTTCTGGAGTGCATTTCTAAATGCCTTAATTGTTCGCCCATGCACTTAATTTCAAGAACAAGCTACCTGCATGACAGAGGCATTCCACCTCTGAGCCATTTTGCTGAGGTTTCCAGAAGTGTGGTCTAGTAGATTTAATATTTATTGTAATTTGTACAGCATTTAATACTTATTTATTGCCTGTATAGCAATAAACATGTTTCAGGCATGCAGTAGCTCAGCAAAACAAAGTCCATCTAGACAGTATTAACAGATTGCGTACAAGAAAAGGAAGAGGAAAGGCAGCAATGCAATGTAAGAACTACCCCGTTTCTTATGTGTCTTTGTGTGAAAAAAAAACCAGAAACAGCAGCTCCAAGTAGTCTTCACACTGTCTGAATCATGGCCAGCACTGTGTATGGTGGAGAAAGAGGTAAGAAATTGCATTGTGGGGAATTACAGTGTTAATTGTTCTTAAGAGAAGTTTGCCTCTTAAGTCTCATTATTGAGTTAGAAAGGTGGTATGAGCTGTATGTGACTGACAAGCGAGCCTAGAGGAGGGCCATGAAGATGATCAAGAGGCTGGAGCACCTGACGTATGAGAACAGGCTGAAAGAATTCTGGTTGTCCAGTCTGGAGAAGAGAAGGCTCTGGGGAGACCTTATAGCAGCCTTCTAGTGCTTAAAAAGAGGGCTACAGAGAAGAAAGGGAGGGACTCTTTATTAGAGATTGTGGTGATAGGATGAGAGGTAATGGTTTCAAACTGAAAGAGGATAGATACAGATTAGATATTAGAAAGAAATTCTTTACTGTGAGAGTGGTGAAATGCTGGAACAGGTTTCCCAGAGAGGTTGTGGTGGTCCCCTCCCTGGCAGTGTTCAAGGCCAGGCTGGATGGGGCTTTGAGCAACCTGGTCTAGTGGGGGATGTCCCTGCCCATGGCAAGGGGAGTTGGAACTAGGTGATCTTTAAGAATCTTTCCAACCCAAATCATTCTGTGATTCCATGATGATTCTGTGATTCCCTCCTCTGTCCCAAGACCTCAGTTCATCATCCCGTGGTCCCTCAGCTCCATTCAAAGCCCTTGGCCCTAAGTCCTCATCCAGAGCCTTTCAGGTGCCCAGAGAGACAGGAGGGCAGGTCCCTACGAGGCCAATGCCTTACAGCAGAGCAGGCAGCTGCCAAAGAGCTGGCCAGAGGCACGAGCCCGTGTGGATGTGCTCAGCCCATGCCGCTGAGGAAAACCTCCGTACCAGCCTGCCCAGCTGTGGTATTTCTGTTTAAAGCAGTGGCCCCCGGCTCCTCTTCAGAGGCCTCCACAGCCACAAGACATGGGCATAATGCAAAATAAATTTTTAGGCAGTTTCCATGTCCAACTAGTTTTCTTGTGTTGAAATTTAACCTGGTTTTTATTCTAGCTAATGTATAACAACTCTCAATATTCATGCCATCCATATAAACAGTAGCCCATTTTTTAATCCTCTTTTTCTAGCCTCAGTGGTATCTGTGGCTTAAAGTCCCACACATTAATTACATGTTGCGTAATAAAGTATTTCCTTTAGCACCCCTTAATTTATACAGCAGAAAATGTTTACTAGGTAGCATTTCATTTACCTTGCCTGCCTTTCAAAAAAAATAAACCTGGCGCCCCAATTTTTCAGTCAAGAATTTATCTTCTCCCTTCTTGTCTGTTTTGGAGGAAAGAATCAGCCCTGAGCTCAGCATCCATTCCAGTGTGTGCTTCTGACTTATAGTTTCAACAATATTCCCTAGATAGTTTTGAAACTATCTAGCCATAACTTGCTTCCAAATCCCCATGGCTCTTGGTGTTCCTCCTCTCTGTTCCTCTCCCCTCTGTCATGGACCTTTCCCTCCACCTCCCTTGGGGATTTTCCATGCCCAACACCATGCAGAAAGTTCTATGTTTTGTGTCTTCCAAGACTGCTCCTATTCCCTCACTGTCATGCTCTCAAAACCCAAAGTGTTGCCCATTTTTGGAGAAAGTGCCAGTAAAACCAGAGGTCTCTCAGGAAGCAGGGATGAAGTGAGTGCACCCTCGCCAAAGATTTGGGGGGTTACTGAGCAGTGGTTTCCTCTCGCTTTCCAATCTTTGGGGTTTAGGTAATCATGGGAAGTTTTATTGCATGATTAGGCAAAGCCTTTCAAAAAGATGGTTGGAAACACATGCTCATCTCTTATTTCTAGGAGGGCTACAAGCAATTTGCCCCATTTCCCACTTCACACTCCTGTTTTGAGAAGGAAAACGTTACACTTATCAATGAAGTGGTAAGTAATGAGAGACACTGATGAAGTTTTTTAGGACCAGAAGAGTTTTGGTGCTGTACTCATGGTTACATCCTCCACTGAGCTGCATAGGCTTGGCTGGTTGAAAGACAACATGGTGGGCCTGGGAGTTCAGCTACCTTCATAAACCCTTGCAAAAATCCAGTCTGACAATATGTCCTTCTATGGTGTTATTTTCATCCTTTTAACTTTAAATGTCTGTAGGTGTTTCCAATTAAACCAATTTTGCAGAGAATTAGGATAGCAGTAAAAATGTGCTAACTCTGCAGATATTTAAGCTGTGAGGTTCCCATCCAGATGGGATTTTTAAAAATGAAATTTTTTGCAACTGTCATTGCAGGACTTTTTTTTTCTGTTTTTTTTTTTTTTTAATGTTGAGAAGTTTGAGTGTGTGACTCTGTGTGTGTGTACACACACCTGTGGTCTCTGCTAATTCAAACCTACAAAACTGAGAATGTCTTATCTTCTTATAGATCACAGTTCACAGACAGGTGTTTTTTTGGAAAAAAAAATATTAAGAATATTTTGGTTTTATCTCTCAGAATTTAATTTTCTTTATATGTACAGCTTTAATATCTTCACCTTCACCTGCAAACAAATAAATACATAAACAAGCAAATGCTGGGGTTTAGCGTGCTGGGAGGCGTGTGCTGAAGCTGGATTTGTGTGGCTGAGGCTCCATGCACCGAGCTGAACATAATTGCCTCTAGTTCCTGTGCACAACATCTAATTTGTGGATTTGAAAGACCATAAGTGCCCATTGCCATGATGGATCATAACAGCTTTGGAGACAGTTTTCAGCACCAACATGGTAAAAGATACTCATTTGAAATTACTCTGCATACAGGCATTTTTCTCCAACTGTGACAGACCATCAGTACTGACCACTATAATGACGGGGATCCATTACAGACTCTCTCGTGTTCCCAGAGGAGAGATCTCGTAGGACAAATAAAGGGAACTATGTGCACAAACACACATATTTTTGTATTGTGCTGACAGTCTTGAGCTGAAATAAGACAGGAACAGGGTAACCTGCTACTTCTTCTAGGCTAAGAGGTTACAGCGTGGCAAATTCAGCCTAAACCAGTGCTGTCTGTCATCCCCATCAACCCCGTTTCATGCTGCATGAGGCAGAGGCAACGAGGGCTTTCGTAATCCTGCTCTTATTCACTACATCTGTGTCTAGGTATTGCAGATAGGAGGAACTTCCATCAGGGGTCTCTGGCTAACAGATGATCTTTACACATCATGTGAGCGATACACAGCAATTCGGAGAAGCCTGTGGAAGGAGGTTTTGCTTTTTCACTCTATTTCGTTAAGGGGAAGATCCGCCACAGGGGAGATGGGCCCTTGACACCAGCACACGTGTGTCTGTACAGAGAGCCTCTGCACGGACATCTCAGCCACACCGTAGAGCTGAGCCCCATGGAGGGATCCCGTCTGTGCGTACAGAGCATAAAAAGCATCACCCAGAAACAACAACAAAAAAATCGCAAAAAGGTGGCTAGGTCTACACCTTTGGCCAAATTGCTGAAAGCCATAGCTGCTGGACACTGTAAAAATCACAGGACCAGGTCTGGCAGAGGCACATGAGAGGTGACAGGCAGTCCCCTTCCCTGTGTTTCATTCTATGGCGAGTGTGTCCATCGGATTAGGGGGTGGCTGCACACATGTTGAGAGGCGAGGGGCCTGGAGATGGAGAAAGCACGTGCAAAACCTCAGGCTGTTGCTGGTGAGCACTGCCTGTTTGCAAGGGGCTTTGCTCAGAGGATCTCGGCTGCCTCTTGCCTAGACAAGCTTTGGTAAGTCAGATGAGGAACAGATACACCTGGAAAGCACAAATCTAATCACTTTTTTTTTTTTTTCTGAGCTTCTGAAATATGGCAGCAGGAGAGGAGAGGAAAGGGCTCCTGCAGAGGCATGAAATCCGAGTGACAAAAAGCAAAGCCCTGCTCTGAGGAGGCTCTGCCTTCTGCAGCACACAGGCACAAAAAATCTTAAAGAGGGGGAGTAACTCGAGGGGACAGTTCAAAAACGTGCTGCTTTCTACCAGAAAAACAGGTCTTGTCCTACACTAGCAAAATCTGCTCACAACCCTCTCCTCATCTCTATGTGGGGATCCTTTTTGCATAACGCGGCATGAGGGGAAGGGAGGACCCCATTTTTCATTTACTGCAATTCTTTCAGCTTTTAATAAATACCCAGAGTGTGTGTACCAAGTATATCCAATGACACCCATGATAGAAAGTAGGTATATACATCATATTCGTAGTGTAAGTTGCACAGCTCAACATTTCTCTTTCATAGATACATGTGGTATGTTATTTATACACTTGTAATGTGTATAGAAATACACAGAAATATATATCTCTACAGGAAAAAGGATCAATTTTTTTAATTCTGTGTCATACATGTATTCTATAGTACATACAGATCAGAGGATTGTTTTGATAATTTTACTGCTTTTGGATTAAATTAAATTAGAAAAATGTAAATTGCCTAAAGCCTAAGGAGCCTAAGTCTCGTTTTCAGTAGTGATTTAGGAAGAGAGTCCCCCTTATGTAAATGAATTTTCTACTGGCTTTTCTGAACTGAACTCAGTTATATACAAATGTAATTTAGGCATTTAAGTATTTAAAAATGCTTATTTATAGTATCTTTCTGTTTGAATGCAATGATTTGAATTTTTAAGACACAGAGATAACAACTCTAATGGGACCCTAGACGCCAGTCCCACTGCTAGAAGAATGAAAAAAAGACGTGCTTGGCACCCGTGGTACAACACTGCTCAAAATTCAGCTTAAATATGAAGTGTCAGATGCCTCTGATTTTGTGAAAGTGTTTGTGGTGGGAGAGTAAGGCTGTTTAAATCCTCAGACAGGATTGCAGTGTGTGCAAGCTTCCAGTACGGCTGTGTTTCCATGAAATACTTTCTGTGTGGTATAATTTTTTTCAATCATGCTTTGGGTCATAAGACATCGTTAATGCATCCTTTCCCAAACAAGTGCCAGCAAAACCTTTATACTCTGCCCCAACACGGGCTATTCTGTATATGATACCTTCTATTAAAGAAATATTTTGGAACAATTGCAGAGAGTTTTTAATAACGTTATTGGCACTCCAGCCTTCTGCCTCTAAAGCCAGATGACTTGGGGCTCTGTAAACACCGGCAACACTTTCTTCATGTCGGTAGCCTTATTGACTTCAACTCTGTGCAGTATGCATAGCAAAACCAAGAGTGCAACTCAACCACATGAATAGAGTTGGGTTTGTTTTTTTTCCACTTTAAAACTTTTCACCATACATCATACTGTCATAATTTTATGTTCTAAAAAAGCTCAGGAATTTCCAGGATGACAAGCAAGCATCCCGCAGGAAAGCTAAAATCCCCTCCTCACTCAGTGGAAGCATCTCCAACCTCCATTTACCACATGGAAAATCTTCAGGCTGGACACAAGTAAGCCTTGAGTTGAGCCTTGGCTATTGCACTCCTGGAGAAGTCAGAAGGTCTAATGTGAGGATTTAGCCCAACAGCACTGGGCAGTTTCAGTAACTTTCTGCAGAAGTTTCCCAATGTAGTGCCTGCTGCAGTCGGGAGCTGAATGTCAGCTGGTGGCAGCAGGCGTGGTGGTGGTGGTAGTGGTTGCCCCTTGGGCTAGCTGAGGACATAAAGTACTGTAGACCTTAAACCATGTGCTGAATCAGAGATTTGGTAGGAAAGGAGGGAATTTTTAAATGCTGGATCAAATTTAAAAAGAATCATAGAATCATAGGATAGCTTAGGCTGGAAGGGACCTTAGAGATCATCTAGTCCAACCTCCCTGTCATGGGCAGGGACGCCTCTCAGCTAGACCAGGTTACTCAAGGCCTCTTCCAATCTGGCCTTGAACACCTCGAGGGAGGGGTCATCCACAACTTCTCTGGGCAATTTATTCCAGAGTCTTGTCACCCTGGTACTGAAGAATTTTTTCCTAAATCTATTTTCCTTTAACTTAAATCCATTTCCCCTTGTCCTATCAGTAGACACTTCTGTAAAAAGTTTCATGCACTGCAAAAAAAAAAAAAAAAGGAATGGCAGCTGCTCTTAACTGTTTTGTGCTTAGGAACAGGGAGTGCGAAGCCAACAAAGTAGGGTATGAGATGGGACAGAAAATGCAAGTGACTATGTCTGGAAGACATAAAACTGTAATTTAGCATGCAGCTTTGCATTTTGTCACATATGGATCACCCTGCACGTATTCTGGATGAGCGTGTGCAAACAGTCAGCTGGGGGCATGCAGGCACATGTAGACCCACGTGTGCCCAGCGGGGCCACGGGGAACGTGCTGTGGTACCTTGAGTGCCACCTCCGCCACCACGACCTCTTTGGGGCTGGAGGCAGCCAAGTGCTCCCAGGAGGTTTATGCCAGCACGGTGACAGGAGCAGTGAGCTTTCCTGAGCATCTGCCAGGTGGCTTATTCTCTCCCAATATTATTGCAATATCTCCCAATATTATTGCTCTCTCAGCACTGTGGGTGCTGACTTTTCCCCCTTGCTGGAGTGGAGGTGGTGCAGGAGCAAGTCAACCCCAGCTCCTGCCCTGCTGCCTCCGGGGTCCCTCTGTGTAGTGCTGGGGAAGCAGAGCCCATCCTTCCCATCACTTAGCATGCTGCCAATGTAGAGAAAACAGATGTTGCCAACCTCTCCAACCTGGCAGGACTCCCTTGGCAGCTGTGCAGCTCCACTGGAAAGCAGTGGAGCCATGCGGATCTGAGGTGTCTGTAGAGGGAGGGCAGGGCAACCCGGACCTTCTGGCAGATGCCGTGTTTTCTACACGCTCTTGCCTGATCTGTTTTGCAGAGGGAGGGCCAAGACCAGGACTGGGAACGGGGGCTGTCAACAGGCTTCTTGTTGCGGCTGTCCACAGTGCTGTGCGTTAGCGAGAGATGTGTTTTGGGGTGTGCTGCTTCACCCCTCCACTTGCTGCACGGTGAGAGAGAGAGCATACTGTATCTTATGTCCTGCATCCCGCACCCCATAGCCTGTGTTCTGCATTCCAAATCCTCCACCCCATATTTCTGCATCCCACCACCCTTTAATCCCACACCCATGGGACCCAGTGGTGGGAGGAGCGGGAGCTCTGCCCAGTGGAGGGGGGTGCACTCCTTTGGTGCCGGGAAAATTAAAGGAGTCCTCGGGCTTTTTTAATGACCGTATCCTCGGCTTGGTGACAACAAAAGGCACGGCGACCCGTGTAAAGGAAAGGATGTGGTGGCAGCACTGGCCGTAGCCAAGCTCCCATCTTCGTCTCAGCTCTGAGAAAAACAACTTGGAATGTGTGGACAGGGCACCATCCTGGGGTGCAGCCTGCACATCCTGGCCAGCCCAGGACAAGGACAGGGACAGGGACAGGGACACCCCACCTTTACAAGCTAGGCTGTAGACAAGCACCTGAGCGTGCATCTGGCTTGAGTCAGCCCCCAGCTTCCCGCCTCGATGCTGAGGCTGGAGGAAATTTGGGAGGCAAAGTCCTTCCCCAGACTGCCAGTCCCTTTGTTGGGAGCTGGGAAGCATCGAAGTCGAGGAGGAGAAGGAAAGGTGTGCCAAAAATTGAGTTGCAAAGTAGAAAGGCAATTTCAGCTCAGCCAAAGCTTTCTGGATTTCTTACGTGGGAAAATAAGAAACACAGTGTGAATTTGTGGCTTAAGAACCTTCCTAAACGTGTCAATAATTTCCATATACAAAGAATTTATTTTAGCCTGGGATTTCAGTGTAAAGTGATTCGACTACCGTAAGTAGGACCACTTCATTGCTGTTCACAAATTCACATGCATTTATTCTGTTGAAAATTTGATATAGGGCATTTTTTGTATTCCCATTTATCGCTTGCCAAGAAATAATTAAGAATAGGAGCTAGAAGATTAATTTTAAATAAAAAATCTTCTCAAATGAAAATGTCAGGTCATAAAAATTCCTTTTAAATCATAACAGCATATAAATCTTTGAAATTAACCATGTAATTACAATGTCTATCAACTTTTACCTTGAGCTTTGAGCCTCTCTTTTTAATCTCCCATTCTTTTTTAATGAATAGCTATTTTGAAATTAAAAAGTACTGTTCATTACACATGGCCCACTATAATAGGGTTTTTATCATATTTGCTCTATTTAAAAATACTTGCTACTTTGTAATTATTCACACGCCGATCCCTTCCTATATTGAGTAGAAAATAAAAAATGAAATAGAAGTCAAAGGTGCTTTAGAGCTGAATGATTTACACAATTCATTAAGGACGGTGATTTTTCAGTTAGCATCAGATTAAATGGTTACTTACTCTCAAATAGCCCTTGGGGAGTTGAATTGCTGGGTAGCAAACAGATTAAAGTTTGCATTGAAAGAAAAATTGAATTCAGAGGTAATCAATAGCATAATAGGGGCAGTGAGTGGTGCCTGCTGCCTGAAATGAAATTACCATATTTTTAATCTTAATTTTCCACTCTGTTTATCTGACAGTGTGGATGTGCAATCCAAACAGATAATGAGAGAGTGGGATATTGACACTGCTGTCCTCTGGAGTGCTTGTTTTCAGTGATTAAATGCTGTGATCTGTGATTACTTTGTGCAGGGATGTCAGAGCTGCTGGCCAGGACTATGGGAGGGACACCAGCTCAGCAGCTGTAGCTCTCTGGTCTCTCAGGTCCTAATGTCTGAAATTCATTTTCTGCCGGCTATAAGGGGGGAAAAAATTGCCCATTTAGGTATATACTTCTGTTGCACAAATTACAATAATTAATCCCATTACTATTGTTGTCCCGAATCAAAAACATTTAATTAGATCAATATGTAGTGCACCCTCTCTGTAAGCTCTATATTAATGAGCCACCAAACTTGCAAGGGGTAGTAAGACATGAGTTATTACACAAAGCATGACTAGAAAAGTTTGGAGGTAAAGGGAATTATCTTTGTAGCAGAAGACAACGGATAATGGAAAGCATGATTGTATCAGAGATCCAGCAAAGCCAGTTGGTGCAGATATATGGAAATCTGAAATGTAAATAATACCCATTGTAAGTATAACATCCACAGTCTTTTAAAATGCAAATGTAATGATAGAGATGTTTTTGTAAAAAACATAGAAGGATTTGGGAACAAAACATGATTTTAAAACTGTAATATATTAACATAACTAACACAACTGGAATGCAGAAAAATATAATGATGCAACCTCCTCTTGACAAACATCCTCGGAGATTTCTTAATTCCATGGAATATGAAATCCCAAAATAGTCCTGGTGCTTGTTGCTTAACCCAAACGCGGCGTGAGCCATTTGCATTTTGATTAGAACCAGCAAGATGGCATGTTCAGTATCAGGGCCTGATCCTGCCTGATAATGGGATTACTGGCATGTCCCAGGGTTATTTGTGTCCCTCAGCCTTGCAGCGATCAGGCCCTGGAAACAGAATTTAGGAAGATTTTCAGCAGGTACGTACGTGCCCGTGTGATGGATGGGTGTGTTACTTGAAATGGAGTATGTCAGGCCTTGGCGGTGTATTTATCGGTGACAACTATCGTGTTCTCTGGAGAATTAGCATCTCTCTATGATACAATTTCCACATTTGATTGCAGTCTGAATCAAACTTCTTACTTTTCTAACGCCACCACTGGGAGAGTCTCCTTGTGCACCTTCTCAAACCCTTGTATCAAAGATTACTTCGGTCTGCTAAGAGAGGTTAGCATTTTAATCAATTGTTAGCTGTTTAGCTGTTTTAATTTACTTATAGGTTTTGGTTTGGGCGCTTGTTTAGTTTTGTTTGTTAGGGGTTTTTTTTAGCCTTTTACTACAATACAACATAGAAGGCTAGACTCTATTTTCACAAGTACTGGGTTCTCACAGCAACTGCTGCAGTCTTTAGTGCGTGCAAGATTTTACTCCTTCTAAGAATCAGGTGCAGCATAAAGAGCTGAAGGACTCCTGAGAGAAGCTCTTGTGCCATTAGCACAAGACCCTCGCTCTCTCTGAATATCCTCATCTTCATGAGGGTCATGTTTCTCGATCTCTAGCCTGACAGAGGGCAAGGAGGGTGCACCTCGCAGCAGATAGCGCAAAAATGCCCAAAAGTCAGGCCCTGCTTTCCTCACACATATGCACTAGAGGAATAGCAGATTGATTTACAAGGATGAAATCCGTGGTCCACAAGCATCCCCAAATTTTGCCCCTCCATAGTAACATCTACAAGTTGGAGCAGGGATACAATACATAAGCTGATGTACAGCTGTTGTCTGATTGGGTGTTCTTCACCAGACACAACTCTCTTTGCCCTTCTCCTTAAAACTAATTCAAATAGATCTAATAACATGCCAATTCGCTTTTAATTTTACCTTTCTCTCCCTTTAAACGTGACTTGGATGCTCAGGTGGAAACAACACAAAAGACCTTCTTTACCTAGAGAAACTGAATCTCGGAAGCTCAAAGATCAAATCCCTGAGGTCTCATAGAAAGCCCTGTGTTATTTGTAGGGATCAAAACCAGCAAAATGACTGCTGCTCCAAGAATTACTACAGAAAGTGAAAATTGCAAGTGTGTGTGTCCCTCAGTGTGGGATCTAGGTTGCAGACTGTATAATGCCTGAAGATGCAAATCCAGAAAAGCCCAATTTAGTTGCTATATGTGGTAAGAATCTAGAATTTGATACAAAGGAAGATAATATAGCAGAATGTAGCTCAATGCATGTTAACAGATGTATCTGCAAGTATTTGCTAATCCCTACTAATACTTCTAAGTAAATCATGACTAGTCCTTTTCTTGAGTGATGCTACTCTTCTTCCCTTAATGCTTACACGGCTGAAGGCTCTGATGCAGCACTACTGAAATCAATAGAAGTTTTATCATTGATTTCTATGGGACCAAGACCAAGATCAAAATATACATGGAGATTTTACCAGTCTTAATTTTCTATTAGTGACTGACCCAACGAGAAGAGAGTACCATGAGAGCAGTTGCTTTTTGAAGGGCATTTTTAATTATTTTTTTTTCTGATTTTAAACCTTGCTGGTGGCTCAAATGAGATAATTATACAAGTACTTCTAGCATGAATAGTCATGCATGCTAAATTATAATGCCTTTTCCAATGAATACTTAAATATACGACCTTGAAATTTGCTCTTTTTTATTTCAAATGCTTATGTCAGTAAAATTAAAATACACTACAGTGCTTGGAAAGTGAGTGTACAAGTAAGTGTGAGTGTGACAGAAGCAAATCCAGTTAAATGTCTGATCAAGCATTTGTGACAGTATTTGCCCACCTTTAGTGAGAACACAGTATCCAAAATATTCACATGATTATAACCTGTGCTTTCAGGAGACACCTAAGATGACATTATTCTCATATTAATCTTTGAACAGTGCATTGAGGTGATACTTTGTCACCTCCATACGGTCAATGACATGAGTTCCCCTCAGAATTGCCAATATCTCACTGAGTCACTTGCTTTACCATATTTCTCTGAAACTGCTTTCTCCTGGAATTACTATATCTGCTGTGTTTGTCAGATCCATTAATATAAAACACAATGAATTAATATTAGCAATATTTTTTAAAATCACGAAAAAGTCTTGACATGAGAAACTCCCTTGATTCATGACATGGAGTTCAGATTTGCTCTCTTTACTCTAGAAACTATTTTAGATAAAGATTACGTGGCAAGAGAGGTGTTTTCCTCAGTTATGCAGAGTTTACAAACCTGCTGAAGTTGAGGAGCTTTCTTGGGGCTAGTGAAGTAAGAAACTATGTAGAAGAGACATCAGTGGGAGAAGCTATATGGCTGCAGTTGTTGCCCGTGTATTAACACCCAGCTACCATTTGCAGAAAATTATAAACTCAATATGAACAACACTTAGTCCTCTAGCTTTATTTAAAACAGGGACACCTATAGTCATTATTGCTCTTTACGCTGTGATATCTCTACGTGCATTAAATTCCTTATCAGCGCTTTAAAATGCTGATCTCTGAGACAACAGGCAATATCACTAATAAATGCCCATTGAAATGGAAAGTGGCTTCTAAAAAACTGTTTGAACTTCTTTCCTGTCTTCTTACTATAGAGGTATAGTCCAAGCGAACGCTGGGGTTTTTAAGAGCACAAAAGCTTTCTTCTGCCCATGTACCTGCAGTCACCACTTTAAGTATATTGAGCTTCAGAGCACACAAAGGAGGGCAGAAAATCCAAACCAATCTCTTCCCTTTCACTCCTTAAATCCTGACATGCTCCATCACCTCTTCAAAATAGTGAGCTGCCCTTCCCCAAAATGGAGAAAAGAAACAAAATCAAACGCAAAACAATGAAGAAGGGATAATCTGATCTTTAAATAATGAGACATGTTGCTTGGGGCTTAAGCGGGGTAAAGTTTCACAATGATGTCACCTTCTTCTGAGAACGTGACCCCCGTGAGAGGTGAAGGGTGAAATATAAATACTGCTAATCCATTGTGTTTGTATATCTCTTAAATATGTGCCAAGTTTGGCATGGCTGACTCCACTAACTGTCTGGCAAACTGGGAAGTCTTCACTACAGGCTTTGAATGGGCAATCAAATGGAATGGAATAATGGAAATCAAATGGCTGCTCTTTTTTTTTCTGACTGAAGTACGGCTCATAGATGCATTTTCTTTAAATCTAGACCTTTTTTTGGTCTCATTTCTGACAAAACTAAGTTTGATTTTCATATACAAACCTGAGGAACCATTACTTTTTGTGCAGACAGCAACACTCTCCACATATAGTGGTTTCCACAATCCTAAGTTAAAAGTAATTTGTGTGAAATTGTTTATTGTTTGTTTGTTTGAAATATCTGCTCCAGACCAAACAGGAATACATTCAGGAATGTCACTTTGCCCAGGCAATAGAGGGTCTTGGAGTGGACGACACAGTGGTGTCTCTTTGACTTGTTGTCTGTGTGTTGGTAAGGTGAAGGAGAGCTACAACAGTACAGATTTCTATTTTTAGGAGACTTTAATGAGATACATTAAGAATAGAAAAGTTTTAAGATTTTTAAGGATATCAGCAGTTAACATTTGTTTTTTGTTGGAATACCCTTGGACAGAGCCTTGTGTTAGTGTGGTGGGAGCAGAAATAGAAAGTGAATGAAAAGCCGCCGTCCAAGCTCTTTCTACTGTCCACATGAACATAGAATCATAGAACGCATTGGGTTGGAAATGACCTTTAAAGGTCATCTAGTCCAATGCCTGTTGCCTGTTTGCTCTTAAGAGTAGCAATGTATGAAGCACAAATATAGACTGTGTTTTAATGATATTTTTATTTAAATCCACAAATTCTTCTAGGCATAACAGCTGGTTATGCCTAGAACCTGTTGCCTCATCTCAGAGAACTGGAACCAAAGTAGTGCTCTGTGACTTGGACCAAGGAGTTTGTTTAACTTTATTGAGAGAGCCACATAGAAAAGGAGAATGAAGGAGAAATACCTGTTTTTAAGAGGAAAGACAAATTTTGGCAAAAATGTTGTAGCCCAGGAGCCACAGCTTTTCCATGCAAAAGCAGATTCTGTAAAATCCTTTTCTGTAAACATGAGATAATGCTTTTTTTTTGCCCTGCTCCCACCTACTTAGGCATTTTGTTTCTCTATCACTTATTCTCTCTTTATTACTGCATAAAAAAGTTTCTTGTTTTCATTGGTAAGGGCTTTCAAAATCTGTTTGCATCCAACCTTTTATCTCTATTTTAAATACGACTTTACTAGTATTGACTGGGCAATATCATCCTCTAAACTTCTGCACAGGTATTCTTGGACTTTTTCCAGTGCCTGGAATGAATTTCCTGCGATGACCTCAAGATTATCAGTCAACCTTGATGCTTTTTATTTCTCTGGGTTCTGCCTTTTCCTTGGAGCAAAGAGATTGCCACTTTTGATAGTCTGTGCAGTATTCAACCAAGTCTTACCCTGAGGCTGAGGCTCCTGCTTAGTCCAATAGTACCAATTCAGCAATACCTAAAGCAGGAAAGGCTAAAAATTAGTACATCACTTTGATCCATTTCCAACGTTCATGCATGTACCAGTGTTCACTACTGAGACTGCAGCTTCTGAAGAGCAGGAACTGTCTTTTACTGTCCTTATATACAGGGAAGTAGGTAAAAGTCACATAGCAACACACTCAGGTTCCTGAACATATATCTAGTGTGATTTTAGATTTCTTAAAGTATTAAAGACATCCATGTGGGGTGGGTGGAAGATATAGAATCATAGAATAGTTTGAGTTGGAAGGGACCTTAAATACCATCTAGTCCCAATCCCCCTGCCATGGGCAGGGACACCTCCTGCTAGACCAGGTTGCTCAGAGCCCCATCCAGCCTGGCCTTGGACACTTCCAGGGAGGAGGCATCCACAACTTATCTGGGCAACCGATTCCAGTGTTTTACCACCCTCACAACAAAGAATTTCCTTTTAAGATCTAAACCTACTCTCTTTCACTCCCTGATCAAGCATCTCTCCCCTTCTTTTCTGTAGGCCCCTGTAAGTACTGGAGGGCTACTATAAGGTTTCCCTGGAGCCTTCTCATCTCCAGGCTGAGCAGATCCAACTTCCTCAGCCTGTCTTCGTAGGAAAGGTGTTGCTTGCGGTTGCCCTGACCCAAGTGCAGGACCTTGCACTTGTCCTTGTTAAACTTCATGAAGCTTGCACCGGCCCACCTCTCCAGCCTGTCCAGGACCCTCTGGATGGCATCACTTCCAGAACGTGACCTCACCCCACAGCTCCGTGTCATCCACAAAATTCCTGAAAGTGCACTTGATCCCACTGTCCATGTCACTGGCACGGACATTAAACGGTCCTGGTCCCAACACAGACCCCTGAGGAATGCCACTCTTCACCAGTATGACACAAGACTAACAGGACCCACTGTGGAGAGGCCTTGGAAGCCACATGAGATACCTTAAAGCAGCTGACGTGGCCCTGCACACCTCTCATTAGGTTGTGGACCCCGTCAGAGGCACTCTCCTTGAGCTGTGTTAGATGGCTGTGTCAGACTGGCACGTGTCAGTGCACGAGTACTCCACCGCACGGGCCGGAAAGTCTGCCAGCAAACAACAAAAGTACTTGAGGAAACATTAAAGTTTCAGCCTAATTTTTATTTTATTCAGCTGTTAATTAAGCCACTGACTGCGTCTAGACTACAGGACCTGGGAGTGCTGCCAAGTGCCTGTGCGTGGCGTGTACCCACCCTGCTGCATCCCGGCTCCAGCCCAGGGCGTGATGCCCGCGCCCGCCGCTCATGGCGCCCAACTGCGCCGCGAGCCCCAGCACATGCTCATCAGTGCTGAATTTGGGCCACGATGACCACCACTCCGGGAACCTCACAAAGCACAGCCAGATGTTAGTGAGGACACAGCCTCTGTCATCAAAACAGAAGATGTCTTTATTTCCCAAATCATTCTATCGTCCGCTCAAATGCTAGGTTGAAAATGTTGAAAAATAACCTTCTAGACATGGTAATGGAATGTTGATGAAATAACGCAGGCAAGTCCCACTAACTTTGAGAAACTAAGCAGGCAGCTGAACTCAGACTCGTGATTAAGTTAAGTGATATTTAGTGACTCTGGACAGGTACCAATTATCTACATTAACAGAAAGTAAAGCCAAATGTTACTACTTTGTCTGCTGGACCAAAGATATGGATCAAGCCATCAAATACAAGGGTGTCTCATTAGCCAAAATTAAGAACTTGAGTCACTACTTAAAAGTCAACATTTTTCATTTGTTGTAATAAGCCACAGATCTAACTTGCTACAAAACTTGTATTTTCAGTCTTGTTTTGGGTTTAATATACATTTAAGGATATCTCCTGGGATGGCCTCAGCATCTGAGGTACAATCTAGATAACTTTATGATGTGGTTCATTCTGTACATGGACTAATACAAGAGAACTGTGTGAAAGAGGAAGGCAACCTTGCCTGGGGAGAAATGGAAAATATAAGAACTGGAAGAAGAACTCTAAATTCTCTTTTTAGTAGTGGATGGCAAGAAAGTGCAGGTTCACGATGTCAGAGTCACTTTTCACCCTGAAATGTATGAGTCAGCCAGAGGTAGCATTTACCCAAACATCAGTGACAGAAAGGAAGAAGCAGCTGGAGAAGAGATTCATCTCATTGCAGAAGATACATCTAAATGATTTTTTCCCTAGAAAGTGTGCATTTTTCTCTCTTGATTGAGACCAAACTTCAGAGCAGTCAGCTCATGTGCAGCCATCAGGTCAGGAAAGGGAAAACTGGTGCAGATGTTCGCTGCCAAGCAGAAGGAAGATACCCACAAGCTTCTGCAGCTTCTCCTCATGGTCAGGTCTACTCCCTGAGCAGAAGCCATGCCCTACACCATGCTCTCTGCTTCCTGAGGACATCCAAACAGGGGCGATCCTTCGTCTTAGCAGGAGGTCCAGACCCTGTGTTTGTTTTGAGGAACAGAAAATGTCATGCGGTCCGAAAGCCACTGAGATAGAACAGACAAAAGGGTGTCCAGTCATCACTTTGTGGTTATTGGTGTGGTAACACCAGCCTGGGGCTTTGCAGAGGAGTCTCCAGAAAAGACCGGATCAGCAACATCATCTGAAGGCATTCCAAGTGCAACACATCTGCCCCTGATCTTGGGTAGGCAAGAAAGTGTCTGCCCCTGAGGATTGCCACCTCATTTCCAGCACTGAAGAGTAGCTATGCTTCAGAGATGGACCCGTTTTACAGATCGAAGGAGAAAAAAAATTCTCTCACTGTTCATACAGCTGTTCTACCTAAAACCTTGTACAATAAAGAATTACTGGCAAGACCGAGGTTTTTTTTCCTGGAGTAAAAACTTGCTGTCAATCTAAGAAAAATAATTTGGAACTGAGACACCTGCCATAATACTATTTTCATTTGATGCTGTGTTTCATCTGAGTTTGACTTTAAAAGGACACGTGTGCCTGTGCGTGTTAGAAAAACGGTAGATTTAACTGTGGAGAGTGGAGTCAGTGGTCGTGAAAACTTTTACCATGTGGCAAGTATATAATCTCCCTGTAACACTAGACCATAATATATAATATATAGCTAGGAACTGAGCAGAAAGGAGAAAATCAGTCATTCACAAGTAGTCCCTTGTGTCGTACCTTTATTACAGAAAGGCTTTGCATACAGTCTGTCTTGCCAGGTTTTAGCGTGCCACTCTGCAAATAAAAGGGAGGAGGATTGCACAGGCAGAGTGCTTCCTAGACAGAGGTTATAATTTCTCTCCCTGCTAATGGTGAGTCCTGTGAAAAAGAAAATAATTCACACAAGTGTGGGGCACGTAACCTACTGTGTGTAGAGGTTAGCAGTAATATAGAGCCCCGATGATGCCGGCAGCTGAGGAGTTACAGCAACTAAACTGGATGGCTGTGAGTCTTACAGGTGTCACTCACATTTGGATCAATACATAACAGCAATTCACATGCATTTGCCCAACGGGGATCTTTAAAATTTTACTGGCTATGATTGTACAGCTATTCGGGATAATTCTTCCTAGGTGCTAGCAGTGGTAGTAAATATTTTTATTTATATTATGATGGTGTCCAAAGGAACCAGTAGGGGAGCATTATATATAGAAATGTATAAAAAAAGAAAAGATATAATCCCTTCCCTGTGGAGTTAACCATCTAGAGGACACAAATAAAGGGTAGAAGAATGGGAATAAAGTGTACATGCAAATGAGTATAGCAATGAATTGGGGCAGCTTTGTGAGTTGTAAGTTTTTTTTATTATTATTCCTTTAAGGAAAAGATAAAGATACACAATGGTTGCTACCAAGTTGCTGGGAAATCCTAGAGGACTGGAATTCAGTTTTGTTTCAGAAAAGTGAGTTTATTAAAATGTTCTTATATTTTTTAATAGAAGAAGGGGAAAGAAACAGAAACCATAGTAATTTCTGCTTCTCTCAATGGGTAAACATTGGACCAGGATTTTATTATCTATAACATTCCAAGGAATGAGACGTAATTTGCAAGTCACATGCATGTACCTTCAAATCACAGGTGACTGTCACAGCTAGGGGCTCACATAGAGAGCATGGCAGCTGCCTCCTCAGGGAGGGACACCCAGCCCTCTCCTCACGTGGCTGCGTAGAAAGCAAACCTCCCAAACACCTGATGGAGAATTCCTGCTCGGCTGAAGAAAAATAAATAAATAAATAAAGCCAGGGTTAAGTTATGCCTCTCCCCTCCTGGCAGGAGAGGGGGAGGAGGGTGACCCTGCCTTTGGGCATGTTGTAGGGCTGATTGCCATCGCTCTTGGCCTGACTCCTCTGTGCAGCTGAGGGGCACAAACAGTGACAAGGGCTGTGCCCCTGCCCCAAAACCATCCCTGCTGCCCATGGGAACAGCTCCGGTGGTGGGTGAGACCCAGTAGGAAAGAAGAGCATTCAGATCTGGTGTTTAGCTCCTAGGTTTAGCTCCCTGAATTGTTGATTTTTTACCAGTCAAAGTGGAGTTCTTGGGGTGGATATTAGCAAAGAAGGAATTAATTAGGTGACTTCTGTAATCCTGTCAACACTGCTCTGGCTTGCTAGCACAAGCTGAGGCATTTTCACATTTTATTTTTCTTTATTCTGAGCATTTCCCAGGTAACAGAAGGTGAAGAAGATGACAGCATTTTAAAACTGTCTCCCAATAACTTACCTTGAGAGCAAAATGAAACTGCTTTCTCTCGTGTTTTCCTGGCATAATCCCTTCTCTTTTTTATTTCTTTTTTTTTATTTCATATCAACCTGTAATCCTGGAACTGATCTAAAGAGGTCTTGCTTTGCACATGTGGCTTAAAAAATATATTCTTCATTAGTCTCCAGGAAAAAAGATGTCCTAAGACATTGAGAGCAAAGCAGGCCTTCAAGCAACACAGTAACAATTTCTTTGTTTAACTTAAATAATGAAGGCTTTGGAGTTCTGGTTTTTATTTTTAAATGTTGGAAGTGAAATATAGTAGTGATGTTTGAGTTATGAATAATGTCACTTATTTTTCTGCTTAAGAGTCAATGTAGCAATGTTCTGGGCTACAGTGCTCTTAGCTGTGGGTAATATTGATTAGCTAGATTTTGGGCATAATAAGGTAAAGAGAATGATGGCAAGGAACATATGCTTTTTTGTGTGATACTTCATGGATTCTTGTTTATTGTAATTCATCTTTTTCCTACATCACAGGCGTAAGAGTTGATTAAAGAAACAAAGAGCATGGACAAGCTTAACATGATATTGGCAACTTACATTTACATAACTTAAATTTCTAGTTTAAGAGACATAAATACGTGGGGAAAAAAAGCAACAGATGAATGTTCTTGGGATCTTGTCTTTTCAACATTATAAACAGAATTCTGATTGCCCAAAAGAGGAAGAAGACTTCAGAGACTAGAGCTGCAGGAAGGGAAAGAAGGAGGTCTAAGTTTCTGAGCTGTATTAGAAATCCATTCTCAAATTAGAAGGATAGACATTATTATCTGTTCTGACCCTAAATGGCTTGGTCTGATTGTTTGTTTCTTTTGTGAGGCTGTGGAGAGCTGCTCCCTTGGAGAAGGCTGGTAGGTAGCTATCAGTGGTTCTTGTTAAATGACCGACAGGGATGGTCTCCTGGTTGAGTCAGGTTAGAAATGAATCTCCTCATCGTTCCCTCTCCGGGTATTCTTTTTTGTTTCTCTGCTTTTACTGCTGTTTCTGCTTAAGGCATAAATCCATCTCCCTCCCCTGCAATAGATTTTCATTTTATTTGTGTCTAGTATTATATTTTTTTTAAGTTTCTTTTTTTTTTCTGGTGGTTTCTTGCTCAGTCTGTCACACAAAAAATGACACCTCCTCACAGCTATTATACTTAACCAAAGAGCCTTCTGTTTTCTAGCTCAGAAATAAAATACTACAGGTGTGTCTGCAAGTGTCAAGTGAAAAAGAAAAAGCACAACAAAACAACATGGAAATGGCAAAAACAATAGGAGCATTGGAAAGGTTTGTTTATTCATATGATAATGGGCAGCTTTAACGTGAACTTTTTACATAGTCGAGCCAGTGAGATCAATTTAATCCGGGTGGGTTATTCTTCTCTTAGTGTAAAAGGCCATTGATTCCTTCTATTGGCTCAGTGAGGGAGCTCTTCAGCACAGTGGCACGCTGAGGAAGCTGGTTGAAAGCCACTGAAATCAGCAGGAGCCTTTTAATTGACTCTGAATCAGGCCCCAACACTGTACATAGCTGCCCTCCTTTCGCAAAACTTTCTGTTTCTTGAAAACAATTGGATTACCTAAATAAAATGCAGTTTTCCCATTTAAATATTCTGTGCGAATTGATTCTTTACGCAGAAAATATTTTGTTTGTGCTACATCTTCTGTCTGTTTCAATTCTGTAAGCATTGCCATTTATAATCACTTCATCATCCTTTGTTCAGGTGACTAATTATAATAAAATATATTTTATGCATAAAACAGTATGAGACTAGTCTTTATACATTTCCTTTAATTACTTTTTACTGTGACAAATCACATTGTTAGAAATGTACTAACAGATGGGGTGGATTTTAAAGTCAGTATAAATTATGACTCCTTAATTTTTGCAAGTGTTGAAGAATTTAATTGTCTCCATTCAAATTTTTGGCTTAACTCCTGTGGTTTGACTTGTTAGGATTCCAGACATGCAACACAAGGAGCAGGGAATTTCTGAGCTGTGCAGTGTCTTTGGGGAAAAAAAAAAAAAGAAGAAAAAAAATCCTAAGGAGGGAAGGAAGTTAAAACAAAAGGAAGGTCTGACCAGAAGGGCTCAAAATGGCCTGTCCCAGAGCGAGGGTTAGGATGTTGAAGGGCTCTCATAGAATAGCTCTGCTTGTCAGGGCCAGCAGAACCAGGACTCTTGTGTTACCCACATACCAGGTGCAATGAAATAAAGGCTCTGAGTGTGACCTCAGTCCAGGAGTGGGGTAAACTCTTATGCAAACATAAAACCAGAGCTCGGGTAGGCCAGATAGCTGTAAAACATAGTTAGCATGGAAACATTGCTTCAGGGTCCTTTCCTTTCCTTTCCTTTCCTTTCCTTTCCTTTCCTTTCCTTTCCTTTCCTTTCCTTTCCTTTCCTTTCCTTTCCTTTCCTTTCCTTTCCTTTCCTTTCCTTTCCTTTCCTTTCCTTTCCTTTCCTTTCCTTTCCTTTCCTTTCCTTTCCTTTCCTTTCCTTTCCTTTCCTTTCCTTTCCTTTCCTTTCCTTTCCTTTCCTTTCCTTTCCTTTCCTTTCCTTTCCTTTCCTTTCCTTTCCTTTCCTTTCCTTTCGTTTCCTTTCCTTTCCTTTCCTTTCCTTTCCTTACCTTTCCTTTCCTTTCCTTTCCTTTCCTTTCCTTTCCTTTCCTTTCCTTTCTCCTCTCCTCTCCTCTCCTCTCCTCTCCTCTCCTCTCCTCTCCTCTCCTCTCCTCCTTTTTTGAGAAGCAGAAACTCTTTCAGCTTCAGTAATTTTAAAGTTGGGTGTTCCCATTGAGACTTCTCCTCTCTTCTTCCCAACTGTCTTTCAGCCTGCTCAGCAGCTGCGTTACTCCTGACACTTCACCCTCCCTCGCTATTACAGAGCAGATCATTCCCCCTCAGCCTGGGCAGATGGGCCATCAGGGGCAGAGCCGTGCTTCTCACCCACTGCTCCGAACCTGTTATTGTTCTCAAATCCTTTCATATACTTCAAACCCTGCTCTTGGTGCTCCTGGAAGAGCCATCACCAACAAATCTCTGTTTATCACCCCACAATTCCCTTTATCCATGCTTCATTTAAAACCTATTAACTGTTTTGCAAACTCTGCCTGCTTACACCCCGCGTTACTGCTGGGTTTCTTACTGGCAGTAAGTTGTCTAAACATAGGTATAGAACATCCCACCTGGCCTTGAGCTATCCTGTGAGGGTGTGGGTCATAACAGCAAGCTCTATGCGGCTGTCTTGGATACAACTAGGCATCTAGAATGACTCTAGATATTTGTGTTTGGTCAACTACATGTACTACTCCATGTGAAGGAGCCTCAGCTGTCATCAGAGACTGAAAAACTTCACCACGTGGCCACCTCTCAGGTACCTGCAGGTCGTTGCTGTGCTCATGGTGATCTTCAGACTGCCCAAGCTTCAACTGCCAGAATATCTCATTTCATCAGGCAACTTCAGGGCGCTTCAAGAAAGGTCTCCTTGATCAGGTGGTGATAAAAATGTGCCAGTGATGAACAGAGAAATGGCCAGGTTTCCCAGGGGAACAGACTGGGCATGATCAACCCAACTGCCTCTGTGTTTCCCCCTGAAGTGATGCCCTGCAACTTTTGCTTTCCTAATAGGTCTGCACTTGGCACACACAGTCTCCTTTTGGATCCAAAATTCCCTTGTAGTACTCCCCAAATGTCTCCTCACATCCTCACCTGAAGAAAGGCTTGTGCTCTCATTCTCCAGTGGGTGGAGGACTTACATCTGTGCTCAAAATGAAGTAGAGGTATTGTTTACATTGGCACTTGCTTTTTTTCAGTGCCACTAATGCCTGCCCATGAGGCTTCATTTGTACAGAGAATACACACAAGACAGGTGTGTGGAATAAATCCTACTACGTGTGCTATTCTAAGTCTGAAGATAAAAAACCACATTAAATTAATGAGGAATGTCATCAAGTCCTAGCAAGTGATTAAGCTCATACATCTATGGCTATAAGGCTGCGGTGTTGACTAGTAGGCTGTTGTTTTTAGCATGTCTGCCAGTTTTGAACTGGTATTAGAGAATTTGGAAACTCTGGGTTTAGACCTTGGTTTTTAAAATCCAGCTGATTCAGAGACTAGGAAGCATTAGTGCAGCTTCTGTATCCATTATCTCATGATTTAAATGTTCTCTGTTTTAAATTAGCTAATGATTTAAGTGCTGTTAGATATCTTTGTATGACATCCAATATGAAATAATCAACTAGCTTAGTACAACACTGCTGCCATCAGTCAAACTCCCTGTTCCTCTCACAGCATTGTTAATGAAATATTGGTAAGAAAGCCCACAGACCCGAGAATAGCATTAGAATTAAGGGGATGAAAGGTGACATTTCATTATTCATTTTTTTTTGTCTTGAAGTCCCATTTTATTTCATCAAAGAGTCTGGAAGGGACATTCGTTCAGAATATGCTTTATAACTCCTATGATATCTGTCCTAACTGTTATTTGTGTTTAAGCAGATTTGCTGATAACATAGCAAAATCCAGTGGACCTGATGCTGGAGCTTGACATGGCTCCTTTGAGGGAGGATTCTGGTAGGTCTTTGTGTGTCCTTATATTCTTTGTAGTGAGATGGCTGCCCTCTCAAAAACAATTAGTTTTAATAACAAACTCTGTTGTAATGATGGAGATAAATACAAATATTGTTCCTTTTGTCTGACTGATATGTAGGCGAGGGTGAAAATGCATGGATGTGAAGATAAAATGTTGTCACATGAAGGACCAGAGCTGCTCCCAAGCCTTTAGATGGAATTCTCATTAAAGGAACCATAGAATGGTTTGGATCGGAAG
>NW_009698653.1:0-19848 GCF_000703405.1 Apaloderma vittatum | reverse complement strand
TTAGTTTCAATCCCCCTGCCATGGGCAGGGACACCTCCCACTAGACCAGGTTGCTCAAAGGCCCATCCAGCCTGGTTTTGGACACTTCCAGGGAGGGGGCATCCACAGCTCCTCTGGGCAACCTGTTCCAGTGTTTCACCACCGCCACAACAAAGAATTTCCTTTAAGATCTAAATCTACCCTCTTCAAGTCTGCAACCATTAGCCCTCGTCCTATCCCTACACTCCCTGATCAAGCATCTCTCCCCTTCTTTCCTGCAGGCCCTTTATAATTACTGGTGGGCTGCCATAAGGTCTCACCAGAGCTTTCTCATCTCCAAGCTGAGAAGACCCAACTGTCTCAGCCTGTCTTCATAGGAAAGGTGTTACAGCCCCTTGAACCTCTTTGTTGACTTCCTCTGGACAAACTTGAGCAGGTTGATGTTTTTCTTGTACTAGAAGCCCCAGAAGTGAACAGAGCACTGCAGGTAGGGTTTCATGAGAGCAGAGGGGCAGAATCACCTCCCTCGACCTGCTGGCCACGCTTCTTTTGATGCAGCCCAGGATGCGATGAGTTTTCTAGGCTGTGAGTGCACATTGCTGGCTCCTGCTTAGTTTTTCATCTACCAACATGCCCAAGTCCTTCTCTTCAGGGATACTCTCAATTCACTCATCAACCAGCCTGTATTTGTGCTTGGCATTGGCCTGACCCAGGTGCAGAACCTTGCACTTGTCCTTGCTGAACTTCATGAGGTTTGCACAGGCTCACCTCTCCACCTTGTCCAAGTCCCTCTGGATGGCATCCCTTCCCTCCAGCATGTTGACCACACACTAGCACTGTTGCACGCTCACATAAGAGGGAGCTGAATAAGGGGGGAGTAAGCAGCATGGCAGGGACCATGAAGTCACCTTCCTCTCCAGTGGCTGAAGCCTCCAGAGAGATAGCGGTGATCTTCTGCTGAAGTGAGAACTGATCAGGCAGTAAGGAGAGGCCTTTAGAGGGGGACAGAAGGAGGAGTAGAAGTGGAGTAAGACCCACAGCAGGCCGAGGAGCAGTCGGTCAAGAACAGGAGTGTCTGCTTGGTGGAGTTGTTTTGTGAAGTTAATAATAAAGGCAAACGCCTGGAAAGGTGCAAAGTTGGGAAGCAAGCCTGTCTGCACGTCTCTTGTTCAAAGCAAAGCAGGAACTCCAACTGCTTGGAGACTCACCTTCTTTGGAGTATACAGAAAACTCTAAGCAGTTCTGCAGGTAACTGGCAAGCTCTTTGCCATTTTTTAATGAGCTCATCTGCAGAGAGATCAGGACTGACTTATTGTTAATATACATGAAAGAGGGACATTAATTAATTCCAAAGAAAAGATTACATTTAACCTGTTCTTGTAATTATCACCTAAAGTATATAAACTCTCAGCTGGGACTGGATTCTTTTAAGATTGTTTTGGATTATCATGAAGTCTTTTTCAATCAGTCACAAGCTCCGTTCGATGCTGCACAAAAAGCCAATTTCTCCGCTCTGCTGCAGTGTCCCAACACTGTACTATGACACACGCAACTTCATCCTGTAGTGGAAAGGCTTGAGATTGCTGATTTTCTCCTCTCTGAAGATTTATGTGGTATTAAATAGGCAAAAAATATGTCCTTCTGCTTATGAAGAAGAGGGACATCATAATAGGTTCGGACTTTTTTTTGTGGAGAAGTTGAAATGTTGCACCAAATTCTGAAAAGGGTTTAATTAACAGCTTGGTTTTGCCAGACTTCTCTAGTGAAGAACTAACTTAGCTTATGGACTATAACTCCAAAAAAGAACTATTGATATGTTAATTGTATATGATTATGAATGGTTATTTATGGCATTGGATCTCTCTGCTAAACCAATTATGCTCTATTTGTGAGATTTGCATTATACTGCATCCATGGCATTTAATTAAACTTCTATTTCTCTTCTTTCTTTTTGTTTCTTTCTTTTCCAGCCTTAAATATGTGATAAACTACACTAGACACTCAGTGGTTAAAGCTGAAATCAGCTATTCATTTGATCACCCTCATGACATCCTACTCGGCTTGTGCTGCCCAGAAAATCTTAGCTATGCCTCCTTAAACATTAACTCACCAACTTACCAGCTCAAGCCCAATGATTTTTATAATCATATTTTACATATTTCAAGAACTAGATGGATCAGTCATTCTGACTCTATTGGTGAAAACCATGTTCTCTAGTTTAATGTGTGTTTAAATATATTTATGTAAACATAAATATATGTTTAAAAACAGCGTAATGGCACAGCGTGCTATAATCTGAGAGTTTCTTTTGGTCTCCGTCTGTCAGTTAATAAACAGCATATAAAGTCAACTGCATAGCCAATGCTCTAATTCAGAACATATCAAAAGGATTGTGTGGGCGAGGTAAATTGGGCTGATAGTGAGTCAGGAGCTGGCTGGATCCCTCATTTGTTCATTCAGAGAATTTTTAATGTAGAACTAATTTTCAAGTAGTTGAATTTTTGTAAAGAAAATGAAATCCTTAAGGGGGCAATTTAGCTGGAATCCTCTGAAACACAGTTCAACATGGATTGCCTTTTCACAGCTGTTTTATGTGGAAAAGGATCTTAGGTTTTCATTCCCTCGACACCTGCTTTCTCTTTCTTTTCTGTAAATGTATTACAGTGCACCTACTGAAAGAGGTGATAGAGGTTAGTGGGGAAGGGAGTTAAACAGTGATATGGGTTATACTTCTTTGTTACTCAAAACTTGCTCTGCCTCCTACTCACAGTGTCAGTGCCAAAAATGGTGGTTTGGGTCTTTCTGTGGTTGAAGTATCCAAACGTGGGAGTCGAGAGATGCAGATTCATCCTCGCTGCTGCCCCTTGTCTGCACCAGTTGCTGTATGACTGGGACAGGGTGCTGAGAAATCAATACAGGAGCTGATCTTCTGCTCCACATAGATATGTATGTACATGTACACGTGTATATGTGCATATATGTGTATATATAACTCTGCTGTCCCTGCTCAGGCAGTTGCAAACAACATAGAGCCAGTTCTTCAGTTTCAGAACATAATAATATCCTCTTCCTGGCCACAATACTATTCATCACAGCCTTTTGCCAAATAACAGGCCTAAGTGGCCCGAAGGTCTTTCTGTGGACACTATTCCAGATTCAGTTTCTCAAAGCACATTTTGAAACATGCTAGTCCTAAAATATTTTCAGTCTTACTCAGAAAAACTCTCACTAACAAAATTCGACTCTCGGACCTCTGTGCTCTAAGAACCTGAGTCACTTTTGGCTTGGCTGAAGTCTCAGCAGAAAGGAGTTTACACTTAAGTGCACAATTCAAAAGGTTAAAAACACAAAGCAGGAACAATTTGAAGCTATTTTCTCTGTGTGATCATGGGGATGGGAGAACATAGTTGGAAAAATTGTATCAGAAGGGCATCTATTTAATTAGCTTCCTTCTACTGTTACACATTAACAAACAAAGTAATATCACTGCAAGAGCATTTCTTTAGCCTGGTTGCTGGGGCAAGTACAAAAGTGTTTATGATCATGGTATTACTAAAGGAGCCATCGCTAGAATCTAGTTTGAGACAGCTGAAGGAAAAAAGCTCTTCTTTCAACTGGGACAATTTGCAAGTACCCAAATCTTCTATTGTTTGAAGGGTTTATTTTACGATGCAGAACCTATAGTTACTGCACCCCGAAAGTTCTTTTTTATGATTAGCTGAAGCACAGACAAATCATGAAAAGACAATTGTACACTTTCTTGTGTTGGTTTATGGGCTTTAAGTGCCTACAAAAAAAGGATTCCTTATGCTTTAATTTCTCTTTATTTTTTTGACTGTAAAGACCCATGGGGTAAATGCCAGTCCCACAATCCTGCAGTTATATGGTTACTGTCAGCCTGCTCAAATGATGCTTCCTGTTCATTAGGCGTCCTTTCATCTGACAACAATGTACTGGCTTTGCTGCAATTCTTAGTCAACGCCCATCTCTTCAATAGCCTGTGAATAGTATTAAATAGTGTTTATGCTAGCTATTGTTGCCTTTTGTGTGGTTTGTCTAATTCACAGAGAAAAGTCTGCTTTTGTGGTCTAAGGCTGGCTACGTCATGGCACGCCATGTGCCTTCTGATGGGTCTGAGTGATAACATTACAGGCCTGAACTCCTTTGCAATACAATCCAGCATTCTTAACACAGTCAATACACTCACAGGCAATCTAGTTTACTCTTTATATTAAGAGGTTTAGGGAGACAAAGCTCATCTAAATACCTGCTTGTGAAACAAATAAGACGAATTCAACAGATTCGAGAATTACTCCCCAGCTCCCACACAACTACACAATGAGCATCAGAAATCAAAAAAATTAAAAAAAAAAACACCCAGCCCTGAAGCTGTGCAAGAAATGCTTAAATATTCCAGGTAGAGTCATTCTCCTTACACACACACATACACATACACAAACACACGTACAGACACACACATTTTAGCAAATAAGGTGACGTTGTTGTTCTTGGTTATTGTTCAAGATGAGGCTTCGTACTAGAGTCAAAGCAGCTGCTTTTCTTTGCTTAAAACTACTCACAAAAGAGGAAGGATATTCTACGGATGATTACATTATCCCGTAGCTCAGGAGCCTTTGCAGGGCAGGTATGTTTCCGTGCCTTGAAAGGGCTTTTGATGTAAGCAGATCATTAGAGGCTCAATGTGTAACTGATCCTTAGCTGTCTCTGCCTTTTCGTGTTTATGGGTTATTCTTGTTTAACTGTATGCTCCCTGTTCTAGGTATCTAAAATCTTATTGTTCTCTTTTCCTCCCTCCCATCTCATCACTGCACAGCTAAAGTTGGTTTCCAGCTTTGCCTTGGGAAGCGTGCAAATACATGCAAATGCAACTGGAAAGTGAGGCTTGCACTGCTAAATAGTGCCATTTGTTTGTCCCAGGAGTTGTTATCCTCTGTGCGTCACGCTTTGAACAAGATCAAGAGTAGCTTCTAAAAAATATGGCAATGAAAAGAATGCGCACAAATAGTAATTATTACTCCGTAGCTGTTCAAGCTATATTACCCTCCATGGCCAGAAGCAAGCAGGAAGGCAGGGGACAGGGTGGGGCTGGGAGTAGGTGGAGGCTGAACTTTGTTCTCTGTGCATCATAGGAGAGCATTGCAGATTGCCCTCCTGATCAGCATAACAAGGGAGGTCCATCATACCTGCTCTTCTCTGAGGGTATTATGGACCAGATCCACAAAGGCATTTAGGACTCTAAAGCTCCTGGCAAAGAAAAGGCACTGGGGTGAACACCCATAGACAGCTTGATAGACTTCTCCACCCGAAGCAGCCACTCTTGAGAGTCGATTGAAAGGACTACTTACTTCATCCTTGTGTTCGCCTCTGACATTGGTCTGTTGAAGTAAACCCTACAAGTGCTTATTTCTTGGCACTACTAGTAGAGTGGGATAATCAGTCCAGAAGAGGACACTGTAGACTTCTACAGTTTGAAAAGATGAATCCCTCACAAGTACTTCAGTGCTTGTGTGTGTCTGAAGCTCCAGGTTCTGCTATCTTCCTGGTTCTTCTAGCTAAAACCCATTTTTTCCAGATAGATAGCATAGAAAAGACATGAAGTTGTTATGCATTCTTTTATTTTTTTAAAGCCTCTGAGTGCCTCCAAGCTACAGAGAAGGCAGTCATTCTTTCCATCTTGGAGTGAAAAATGAATAAAAAAATCTGTCTGTCATAACAACATGAAAGCATTTCCTGAATTACAGCCCTGACTTCTGAATGAGGGTGTTCGCCCCAAATGAGTCAGTGCAAGTGGAAAAGCGCGTTGCCAAAACCCAAGGAGGAACCTGGCAGTCTAGAGCAGCTGCTAGATAAGAGCTTTTCTCCCTGTATTCAGATCACCTTCCTATGGAAACAAGTTGAGCAAATGCTCACCCAGAGTCAGTCAATGAAAGAGAGTCTATGCCCTGCACAAACGCGTTACCTTATTTTGCTCCTGAGAATGAATGAGGTGGGCTTTGAGTAACGCGTTCAGCAGAAGACTTTGGAAATGAACTAGGGCTGTCAGGAAAGCTCATTGATTTTGCAGGACCCATCCAAGATGTACATTATAGTTTGGAGGAAGAGCACTCCCTTTTCAAAAGATAGTTTTTCAATGTACTGCCCGTGTTTGTGCTTTTGTGCAAGCAATAATGGTTTCATAAATGTTTTATGTGATCAGCATTTAGCAATACCTGGGAAGTTGGCAATTCTGTCTAGATTTTACAGATACCAACTTTTTTTTTTGCCATTAATACTTTTTTCTCTTTTTTGTTTATGTTCCAGGATTGATTTCCAATAGTTAAAATTTAAACAATAAAGGCAACCCTAGTCTTCAAGTCTGCAAATAGGACAGACAATGTATGCAACCTCCTCATTGATTGACTCTTCTGTTTTTATGGATTCACCCTCTTGAAAGAATCATTAAACACCAGAGAAAATGATTTGTTGCCATTGATTACATGACATACTGCTCTGACATACACAGTTTTTATATCTAAGTTATTAATTATGTTGTTAATGTAATTTGCAGACCGCAAGATAAATCATTCAGCTTCTGACTGGATATTACTGGATATGTTGCATATATAAATACATCTTTGGGTGGGAAGGGAACTGCTACCAAGAATAATAGATTAGAAGGCTACTAGTTTGCCTTATAAATCATTATGAGCTAAGGAAAACTTCCTCTGCCCATTTATTTTATTATCTTAGAAATGCTGAGTTTCTCAACATCTCTGTCGTTTATGTGCTACAGTGATATACATAATCACTTCATTTCAATACAGAGGGAAGTCTTGCAGTTGTTCTGTTCATGCTCTATTCTCATTCTCTCAAGAATTTCACAGTTTAAGGTTAATAAGCTACAGGACGTAGAAAGCCAAGCTTAATTTGGGTCTTCTTTCACTAAATGATTTTTCCTCTCTTCTGGTGACAGATACTTTGTGCTGGCTTAATTCTCTTCAACTTTCTTTTCCCAGCAATGATTGCCAAGAAATTAATTATGACAGTCAGTGTCGTGAATGCGTGCCGCAGTAGTCTGCTGCCACTAGAGACAGACTCAGGAGCTTCAAAGTGGAGGTGTCTGCATTTGTACCAACAAATCTTTTTTAGAAGTTCCTCCTGTTTTGTATTTCACTTCAACAGGTCTGGCTCTTTCCTTGGTTTCAGAAGGCTTTAGCAGCAACTATTCAGCATTTACGCTGGGAGCACACTGCGGATTATGCATGCTTGCCTGACATTTGACAGATGCCCTTAAAAGGCTCAGTTTCCTTTTCACAGAAGCCAGGGGGTTGAAGAGGGTGGAGGGCTAGAAACATTTCTGAAGTAGAGTGACATATGTTTAAATGTCAAGGTGGTCTTACTGAATTGCTAAGCACAACCCTTGCACACTGAAACGGAGACTAGGTAGGAAACGTCCTTTTTAGTTAGAGCTAAGAATGCACATCCTTTGATATTCTTGATCCCAGAGATGACATAGTCCTTCATTTAGAGAGGGACCTGAATGCTGAAGATTACATTTTGTTTCTAGCACATGCTAGGACTCCTTTGAAAGTCTCTCCACATGCGAGTAGTGAATAAAACATGTTTTTTAACAGGTACTGCCGAAAGTGTGAAACTCAGGGAGGTAAACTCTCTCCCCACTCAGCTCAGCTCTGTCCACATGGAGGCTGACACTGTGTGTTGGCTCAGTAATGATCAGCAGAACCACAGCTGCAGCTGGGATATGAGCTGAGTGTAAGGAGGATGAGTATTCATTTTACCTCTTAAAAGAATGGAAAATTTTGCAGCCTGAGGTGAGACCAAACACCTTCGTTGTTTGCTTTCGCAGCTTTCTTGGCTTGGGAAATGTTCAGTGTCTCAATAACAGGGCTCGATACAAAGGATTTCAAATTTTCAAAGCATCAGCATCACAGTCATGCCCGAATTGAAAAAGCAAGGTGGCCTTGAAGAAGAGAGGTGCTCCTGGTTTCAGAACTGGACATACATCCTGAAGGAGTCCTGCCTGAAGAACAAACCACCCACATGCTCACCTTTCCCCCTTCCTTTTCCTTGGATCCCACCAAGGGTCCACCAAGGGCCCACCAAGGCCCACAAAGTCATGTGCTCAGACTACGTGCAAGTCTACATTCAAATGTGTCTTCAAATCCCTGGTGCAGGTGACTGGGGAACCAAGGTCAGTAGCATATTCCTGTTTCAGCAGGTAAAATGTGAGGACCCTAAAAGTTAGTAGGTGACTTTGGAAAACAGCTGGCCTAAATGTAATCATTATTGGATCTCCAGGTCCCTTTTAAAACCAACAGAATAATTCCTGTCATCAATGTGGGTGCAGATTTGAACCACTTCAGCAAACATAATGTCTGTTTTTAATGAATCTGTGATTTTGAGGTATTGTACAATAATTTCTTGCTCATATGGAGCTAGCAGTACCAGTCAGAGTAAGGAGTGGCGCTGGAAGCCCTGGTTCAAGGTTCAGCACCCAGCAGTCCTTATCAATCTCAGACCTGAGTTGTCCTGAGAAGATATTGCCAATTATGTCATGGTAGCTGGAGACAGACTGATATCTCTTTGGTAGGGAAAAAAATGGCCACCATCATTCTGACTTGTCATCTAAATTGAATTTGAACTCAGCTCTCTAGAGAAGCACATCCACTGCATTAAACAACTGGGGGAATTAATGCTCTCATCGATCCTGCTCATCAGTACAGATGTGTGTGCTTGCGTTTGCATCCGACTTCTTCATCCTGAGGAGTCAAACTGTGGCCCCGAAGGGGCAGAGCACAATGGTCTCTCCAGCTGTGCAAAACTGTGCCAGCCCTGCTGCTGGTCTCAGCAGTGCCTCTGGATTCATACCCATGTGAATAAGTGGAAGCAGAGGTTGGATAACAGATGAGATACGGAGGCAATTTCCCCTTATTAGCTTCAGTGCCTCCTTTTAAACTCAAATAGAAAGAGGAAAATGAAAAGAACAGTGAGAGTGTTGATGAAAAAGTTTAAAATCCAAATCTATGTTATAAAATACACATAAGCAAATTTATGGTTCACTACACGTTCGTATGACACAAAGCCTTTAAGATGCCTACACTATGGAAATAGTTCCTGTCAAAGAGATGATAACTGCATGTTCTTCAGAGGCCACAGCCATAGCATAGTGAAAGCTACAGTCAAATACTCATTCATTGCATCTGGACTTCCTTGTTTGGACACTCTGGAATAAAAGTCTTTAACTGATATATCTTGCATCTACACCCAAAGAATTTTGTTTTCCTCTGGAAAGTTTGGTTAAAGACCATTTGAAGATAGAGAATGAAACACACAAAACTTCAGGGAGATCACATTCTTATTCTCGATGCTTTGAAATTTTAAAAAAGTTTTTTAAAAGATCTTTATGATTATCTGGCCAGTCACATATATAGACGTGTAAGAGATTTAGCTGAAAAGACTACTTTTTTCTGTTATGTTTTGTTTTGTTCTTCTTATACAGAATAGCAGGGTGTTTTTTTTAAAGAGGATTAAAGTAGACATTGATTAAAATGTATGAAATTTTTTTTTCCAGAGAACTGAGAGCAACCTTTTTACTATATCAATTTATACATACAAATTGACTTTCTGACCGATAAGGAGGGCATGAAGTAGACAAGCAAGGAGGAAGGAACAGCACCCTAGGAGTGAGGACAAAGGTGCTGGAAGGATCCCACATTATCAGCACAATGTAGGAAGGGTGTGGAGGACAGCATGCAAATGTCCTTTCCTGTGTGCAGCTTGTGTGAGGGCCTTGATGAATGTAGGGAATGAGGCTAAGCAAACATAATACTGACAAGCTGTAAAAGGGGGAGGTAGGTCATCAAAAAAGCCCAGGAGACTGAGGAAGAGAGATTGTATCATTTAAGTCCATCTTAAAACTTGTTAAATTGTTTATTCTTGTTATTAGATATTTTCAGATCTTCACTCTGAGGTTGGAAAACTTACTTTGAATGTTCAAAGAAAATCTATTCACAGGCTATTTTCTAATCCACCTTGAATTATAGCTAAGAAATTAGATCAACCTCCAAAGCTCCTATAGCCTTCTCTTCTTCCCTCACCGTGCACTTCTCACTGAGGAAGTGGAGAGGCAAACACAGTGTTGTCTGCTAATAAAATGCACATAGATAAAAGACATAAAATTAACATATCACAAGATTATAAAATCACAAATTCTATTCAGTCTTCTATTCCAGATGCCTCCCTGTCAGTTATTAATTTGACCTTTGCAAATACTCTTCGCAGCATGTCACATGGTTATAAATCAGTAACGCCTTCAAAATGGCAAACAGATCTCCAAAATACTAAAACAGCCTTGTAGTGTAAATTCAGGTATTCACCACTGGTAATGCCATTGAAAAGATATTGGTCTCCATAGGCTTAAAGAGAACATTTTTGCCTAATGCTGTATGGTGAGAGGGGAGTGAAGCTGGAGGAGGACCCAGTTTACACGACCCTTAAGTTCCTTAGATCTAGAGACATCCTCTATCTTCTTGCTACTCATTGCCACATTCTCTTTCATTCCTGATTCATAACCTCAAGCTTCTCTATGGTAACTTTTGCAAGTTTTAGGTTTTTAAAACTGGAAGTCAAAAAAGGGAATAGGGGATATTTTTTAAAACTATGTAGCTTGCTGTTTCTAGACACAAACCAGATGACTAATATTTTAGCTAAAAGAGTAACTGGCACAAGTAAGATTTGCTGTTCTTTATCACTTGAATGTGCAGAATGAAGAAAAAACTCCAGTTGCTGGTAGTTTATGCCATCTACTATTTGCTAGGAGCCCTGCAAACATAATCTGTGGGTGCTATTTGTGATTCTGTGGGTGGGCTCTGTCCAGGGCATAGAGGCAAAACTGATGTTTGTTCAGCACCTGTGTGCTGAAGAGCAGTGATACAGAGAGTGTGACTCTTGGGTGTGTCAAAACAGAGACAAAATTGTAGCTTTTATTCCTTGTAATCTGATGTCAACTAGGACACCAGCACCAACAACAATTTACCACAGTTTAACCATTTGCTGCCTCTCAGGTGAGCCGCCGTACTCTCAGCCCCCAGCAGGGGTAAGGTAGGGTGTTCCTGGGAAAACCCAGCTTGTTAAGTCCCTATAAATCAATCCTGCTCCAGCATCTGCCCTCCAACAGCCCTTTATGGCACAAGAAAAGGCTCCATTGTGTCCCCAGGATGCATGCAGTGAGTGCAAAAGGCATCTTCGCTTCTCACCTTGCAAATCACTCGTGACATACACATTGGCCTTTTTCCGCATTTTGCCTAAATCCAAGGAATCAAGGTATTTAGGCACCTAAAGCTGTAGACAGGCATCTGCAGGCACTGATGTGCCTCTCCAGGTCTGCCCAGAGGCCTTCTGCCTGGATGCTGTTCCCAGTTTTCTGAACCACATCCTTCTTTGCCAGCGCATTAGCCCATTCATCTTCCTTTAAAAAACCTTGCAGAGCAGTTAACAGCTCCGTGAGGAACTGTTGACATTGCTACATGTTTATGGATTAGAAAATGTTAGTTCCGTGCAAATTATACTTAATTACTGTTGTAGGATAATAATTATTTTTCATTAATAGAGGTCTAAATCTTTAAAAGCCTTAAATACTGTGTATCTCATTATGTTACACAGTACAAAACCCAGTGAAACCCTTTCATTAATTCATTAATGATTAGTTGGAAAAGCAATGTGACAGATTATTATACATGCTACGAAGTACTATTAGTACACTGATATACATAGCTTAATTTAGAACTTTAATATTAGAGTTTTAGTTCTTCAACCATGGAAATTGAGTAGAAAATTACACTGAGGAGAAATTTTCATTTGATATTTTTTCTTCAACTGCATTTTCTACCATGTGCTCCTTTTTTACAGTTCGAACAATAAGAAAAAATATGTTTTTAACATGAAGGACTACTGTTATTTTTAAAGCTAGGCATCATCTGGTGTATGGACTTCTAGTCAGGCAAAATGTCAAAATCAGCAGTGCTGTACCCTTTGAAAGTGGTGACCCCTCTCTCAGTCAGTTGAGAGATGAGGCAGAAACACTTAAGCAACTACACCAAGTTTTGGACTTCTACACCCTCTGTGTGCACAAATGACAGAAAAATTGGGTTAAAGGGCTCATGAAAGGAAGTTAATGGACATTATCCTAAGAGAGAGAGAGAATTAGAAAGAATGTGAGCCTTGTTCTCTATGCACTTTTGTCTCAAGTGCAGACAGAAATACACCTAGCACGTAACGTGCACTAACACAGCAGTCTGGAGTGGGTCAGGGAAATAGCACCCTAAAAGCTCCTTTATCACCCCTGCAGATCTACACCTCGGGCACAAAAAGCTACTTGTTTGGGTAGGAAAGCTGGGAACATGTGCTGGGTGGTGAGTGTTCCCTGAGCCAGGCTCTGCTCTGTCCCCCCTGTGCGAATGACCAGACCGTTCTTGTCATTGAGTCCACTCAAAGTGGCATTGTCATTACACATGGGTAGTAGATGATGCACGTATTTCTGCCTGAATGCATTCTTGCAGCAAGCCAAGCCAAGCCAAGCCAAGCCAAGGTTTTAGCTTTATTTTTGTGAACTCTGCATCAAATAAGCAGTCTAGCCATATGAGAAAAAGTATTTAAATGAGGGCTCTGGAAATGTCTGTTGGCAAAGGAGTTGTTTTGCAGGAGATTCTGCAGTAACGTCTGCTTGGTGGACAAGATTCTTTTAAAGATCAACATTTAAAATGGAAGGAGAAATGCACAGATTAACTCCTCCAGTAGAATATAATGGGAAACTGCACTGGAACAACCCTTGGAAGATATCTGTGAACTACCAGGCATTTTCTTCCTTTCCTATTCCTTCTTGGTGTTGGGTGGCCTTTGGTGGTTGCAGGACTCTACTCAGTTGTACCTACGCTAAATAGACAGCTCCAACTTTCAAGAAAAACTTTGTCAAAATATGGACTTTCTCTTCCACAATGAAGTCCAAACTTTTGAAATGCGATTTGATCACACTGCAATGCCAGGTCATGGAGCTATTATTACACCTGTGCCAATTGAAAAAAAAAAAAAAAAAGATGACTATTACAATACTTAATTCAAACCCTTTCTAGTGTTTCATTCAAAATTTTAATGTCAAATAGTATTACAGGAAAACACTGAAAAAATTGTATCAGAACTTGGTAGCTCAAGTTTCAACACTTTTACATAGAAAGCACTGTTGATGTTGTATGATTGCAAAAATCTTGAAACTTCCTTGAGTCTACTGTCCAGTAGAATGGTATCCCATCAGAAATATTTTGTGTTCTTGAAGTTATTCAGAGAGAATAGTTTCACATGCTCTAATGAACTGTATGTGAAGACAGAAGACATGCACTTAACCAACAAACAATGTTTTTTCTCCACCCCATACTCAACAGAATGCAAAATAAAATCAATTATTTGCTTAATTTGCGTCTTTTGGGGACAGTAATACATGGTAAACATTATTAGCGCTTTACATTGACATCTGTCTGTGGAAGAAAGACTCAGAAGTTAGTCTTACCACAGGGTATAAATTATCACTGACCTTCTGAAAAAAAGAGCCTCAGACTGTGGCTGGGAACACCAGGAGTGGGGATGTCCCTGCAGGCCAGCCAGTCTTTGAGGATCTTTTTTAATGCTCATTGTAAATCCTGAAGATGCACAGAAAACTTCAGTTTCTGTGATGCTTTCTAAACCACAGGAATATATTTAACACATTAATAAAGGGGAAAAAAGCCAAACAAACCCCAGGAACAATCCAGTTCCTGTCATCTCTCTTGATTTTTCACTTAGTAGACTTCTTTATGGATTAAAAAACTTTTTTTCTTCTTCTTCTTGTAAAGAGTGTTCATTGAAGCTTGGCCAATAGATGGTATCACCCTTTCCAAAGTCTATGCTATGGGAGGCCTATGGAAGCATATCTGCTCAAGGCATTCATGCAAATTATTACTTACTGCCCTATATGCTCATAAATTAATAGCTTCTCTGTGGATGAAAAACAGAAATTAGACAACCATTAAGGTTGAACAATGTATAAAGAATATTAAATATTAATATATGAAATGAAAAAATATTGCAAGAGATATGAATAGATATGCCAGGAGCATAACAAGCCAAACCTAGGAATGTAAATAATAAAAACATGTTTTCAGCTAGATATTCTGGATGGTTTAGTATTCAAATTAAAGTTTGTTTTCTCATTCAATAAAAACAAAACAAAAAGTATTTACCGTTGTTGCCTGATTTGCATGAGAGTTCATTTTCCTCCTGTGAACAGAAACAGAACAGATCTTTAAGCGGAGGCGAATCAGGATGGAAAGGCCACTTTCTCATCGGTGTGTTTTTCAACAAGCGTTTCAGTGAGGTGTGGATGGCAGTTCTGCAAGTTCAAGAGCAAGAATACCCCTTACAATTTTAAGTGTTATTTGAATGAATAATTGTGAAGCTAGCTTGTGCATTTTAATGACTTGTGTCGGCAGCAACTATAAAATTGAAATGGAAATTGGATGAAGAGTTTATTTAATAGTAGGATAAGGTTGTCTGTTGCTAAAGCACTGCGGCTGACTGCATGTGTCACTTGTCTCTGGCAATGATGACTCTCATTAGAGCCCATTGGAGCTACAGGACCTGTCATTCCACATTGGTGCAGCATCAGCTGTAAAAAATCACGCAAAAAAGACCTGATTACTTTGTGGATCCAAGTTCATTTTCGAAATCCATTACACTCTGACCAGCTTCAGCCTACTTCTGCTAATTCTGAATTAAATACTGCTGTTCTGTGTCCCCGTGAGAACTATTGACTAGGTGCTCTGTGTGGATTTTGACCTTGACAGTAAGATTGCTTCAGCCAGACTAGTCTTTGATTCAGCCTCCTGTTAGGTCCCTAGGAGTAACAAGTGCACCCATTACAAATACACATTTAGTGAAACACGAGATGGAGCATGACCTTGTTCCCATAGACTCAATTTTAAACAATTTCATTTAGCCATAATGATGTTCATTTCCAAGAACTCAGGTTTGACTGTATCCCAGGCTATTTTCCAAGAACTCTAGATTCAGTCCTGCCTAAGCTCTCAGTGCAAATACTAAAAAGATAGAACAGCACCTTGCTTTTAGATTGTGTACATATTGTTCGCTTTAGTTAGGGTACTGAATCTGGGCTACTTCCATGCTGTGCGTTGTCTTGTGGGAATCACAGGAATGAGAAAATAGTTAGAAGAAATCCAGTATATTTGGAGTATGAAGAAATTGTTTACCAGGATAGTCCCAAAACAGTCTAGTGAACATAGATATCTGAGGATTTCAGGTCCAGATACTTGGTTTAATCAACACACACACACACGCACGCACACTCTGGCTCAGAAAATGATTAATTGCTAGAGTTTTTGATTAATATCTATGATGGAAAAATCCCAACATGTATCTTAGGAAGGAAAGCTCCTAGTTCTGTCTGCTGTTTTAAAAAAAAAAAGAACGCTGACTATATCTAAGAGCTGGTACGAAAAATGTTTCAAAATGACTACCATATTTTTATAAAACACAGTGAGCACACAAGGCAAAATATCAATCCTTCTAAAGGAACATGAGAGTAAATTCTAGTTGTCATAGTGCTTGGGGATGTGTCCAGTGTTGAGAAGATCCAAAATAATGTTGCGCAACTGTACTATCAGACATAAGGTCAATCAGGTTCAGCTCCAAAGGAGGTGGCATCTGTTACCTACCTCATGTTTTAGTAAATAGTCTGGTTTTTATGTGACAAGTGCAAACAGAGATACAAATTAATGGGAAAAGAAAAGCCCCAATTGTCCATTTGTGTCACATTGCAAACTGCTGGGTGAAAAACAGCCCAGCATCATTTAATCATCCTGTTTTCCCTATCCTTTTTCACTCATTACATTCATTACTGGTCACAAAAGACTGCTCACAAAACAGCTAGTGATTTTAATTTAATGCATCCTTTCTAAAACCTGCAGGGAAATTAAAGGAGGGAGCAACCTGGAGAGGGCTAGGGAGCAGGAGGGGGAAATGGGGCTTGGCATATCTGAAGCTTTAAATGCTAATAGTCAAACATTTCCCAAATAGATCAGAGCTGACCCTAAACACATTGGGAGGGCTTAACTCATTAGTTTGCAAATTGAGTCAAATTGACACAAGGAGTTTCCTTGCAGCGCCTTTAAATCTCTGATGGAGACTGGTGAGTGACCTCTCAATCTGACAGGCCAACAGTTGCCAAATCATCTCAATATCACAAAACCCAATAAAACAAACTACCCAGGCAGATCACCAAGGGCTGGTGAAGTCTTTTCCCCCCCCACATAATGCAAAATGTTGTTGTTACCACCTCCACCTAAACTTACAGGCATAATTGGTTTACAAAGTGATAACTAAATAAGAGAGTGGTAACCAACACATATAATCAGGACAGGATGTAATATTTGGGAAGCATGACAATACTTGGCTGGGGCCATACAATGGCAGTGGAGCACAGCTTACCTGGAGGGCATTGCTCTAGCAAACAACACCCCTCCAAATTGGTCCATGCTTGCCAGAATGGGGGCCCTGCTGATAGATTTGCTCTTTCAGGTCCTGTGGTTGCCCAAAGAGGTGGTAGAAGCCTCATCCCTGCAAACATTCAAGGTTAGGTTGGACAGGGCTCTAAGCAACCTCTTCTAGTTAAAGATACTCCTGCTCATTTTAGGGGGTTGGACCGAATGACCTTTAAAGGTGGCTTCCCTCCCAAAACATTCTATGATTCTATGATTCTTCATCTGATGAAATCAACAGAAAAGCTCCCATGGACACTAACAGGGTGGGAAGAATATGCACTATAAGGGAGGCCAGAACAGGCTGTGCTAGCATGAACATGACTTGCAACAGGGCTCATCTCACCATAGCCAGAGGAATGGGATTTATCTCGCAAGCAAAGTGTTCACAAATCTGCTCAGATTTGGGTGTCTACACTGGCAAAGCCTAGGGAGCTATTGCTCTGCCCAGAGAGAAGTGCCTGCCTCCCCCTGAGCTCCCTCGACCCCTTTGACCAAATCTGCAGCAGCTGCCATAGGACTCTTGGCACCCAGCTCCCTCCAGGCTCCCACATGCTTGTTTGCCTGAACCCAGACATCCTGGGTGGTAGGGCACAGCTTTTTCCTTCACGAGACCCTTCCATGACCTATTCCCCATTTGGTCCCCATGTGTTGCCTGATCTAGTTGAGAGGCATCCCTGCCCATGACAGGGAGGTTGGATTAGATGATCTCTAAGGTCCCTTCCAACTTAGGCCAGTCTATGATTCTATGATTCTATTTGCCTCCTCTGGAAGAAGATGTTGCAATCACTAGTCATCTGTTTGTGACTAGAAATGATGCAGAAAGAAAAGCCGTTATCCCATAGACTCCAAAAGTCGTTGATGGCTCCACTATCTACTACTGGGAAAAGCTCTTGGTGGCTGATTTTGACAGCAGAATGCTTCACAACAAAAGTGCAAGACTTCTACTTAATTTTCAGAAATATTATCACAGCAACCTGGATAAAACAAAATAAAACAAAAACAAATTATGGAAGTATGAAAGGCCTCTTTAAATATGAGTTTAATAAGGCATACTTGTCTGAATCATACAGAGTAAAAGCCCTCCAACGCATTACTGTATGCATCCCTTAGGATGCAGTCCAAAGTCTGTTGGTCTTAACTTCCAAGTCACTTGGATTGAAAATCAATCTCCAGGAAAAATGTCACCTGTATTCTCACACCTTCTTCTCCTTTCTGCCAGAAACGTGTCTGCTGTGATGACTTAGTCAAATAACTCATGAGTTACCAGCTAAATGCTCACTTGTAACCATAACCAAGGAACGAAGACAAACAGCCTTGGGAGACCGATTAAGCCATGTGGTTCTTTCGACAGACCATGTCCTAAAGTACAGCCTGTTGAACACAAATGGGAAAAATACGTCCTTCAGAAATAGTCCTCTGCATCCTAGAGCTAGGGATACGACAACTAATTACTGTCGGCTAGCTGATGTGTGAATGTGCCTCAAAGCTGGCTCGCTTTAATTGCTGCTCTCCCCACAGTAAATTCTCCCTCTCTTTTCCCCTCATTTACTTGCTGAAGAGGAAACTCTCCTGCATGTATCCCTCGGTCAGAACTGGTGCACTGGCAGCTTTTGCAGGGCAGCTGACTTATACTGAGTTTACACCCTCTCCTCTCTGGCTATGGGAGAGTGTGGCTGTCCCATAAACCTGGAAAATTGATACAGCAACAAAAATAGGAGCAGTGAGCTAGGTCTAATAAAGGACTTCAGCATTTCCATCACTAACTGCCTGCCTGGTGTGGAGACCAGAGCCCAGCCTAGGAGTCCAAACTCTCAGCTCAGTGTCACCATCACATTCAACAGCGGATACCACTGTTTCTCCTGTTTGTAGATCACTATTGACTTGGGAGTGACCACAAATCATTCCTTCAGTGCTGTAACATGAATTCTGTCTCCTTTAGTTTGACTGTTTACCCAAAAGAATTATTCTGCAATGCAACCTGATTTTGTTATCCTGACTGGAGTTCCTGTTTCCTCCTAAAAATTAATTTTGATAAACAACTGGACACAATTTGCCTTTTTTTGGAGGGAGGGAGGGAACGCCATAGAAAATGAGATGTTGAACACTTGAAATGCTAAACAGAGCAGCCTGCTCTGCTTCATTGCTTATTTGCTCTCCTTTGCCTTTTACTAATGGGTGTTACACTTCCTTTTATTCTCCTTTTACTTCTGTTGTGTAGAAGACGTTCTTTTGGTCGCTTCTTACGTCCCTTGCTAATTGAAATGCATTTTGTGTCTCAGCTTTTTTGATTTTATCTCTGTCATATAACCCTCAATCTGGTGGGAGAATTTTAACAAGGGGTTTTCCGAGAGGCATTGCAGCTTCTCCTGCCAAATACAGCGAAGCATTGTGCTGTAAGCACATCCAGGGCTGCCTGACGTTTGTGGGTTATTGTGTTCCTCATACTAATTATCCTTTATAGGGAGAGAGCATGCAGAAACATTGTGAAAACCTTGTCTTCTTTTCGTCCAGTTTTTTGTTCCATTCTCAGATCCTCAGCGCCCAGCTTTTCGCCACTCCTCAGCATCTCAGGCATTGCATGGTCCTTTCTGTTTGCCTCCTCTTTTACTAAGAATTCAGTGTCTGTTTTCTTAACCTCCCTTCCCTGCTGAAACACCTGGGACCTCCTCTCATACTTGTTGCTTTTTTCTGCTCTGTTTTTCCTGCTCCAATGCCCATCTTGTAAAACAGCACCTGGTGTAAACACACGTTTCAGGTGTGGTCCTACACTTTTCCAGTTGCTGCCAGGCAAGAACTATATTTCCAAGTTCAAAACTGCTCAGCTCTCATCTTGGATCATGTTCAACAGTGCAGTAGCTCCATTGGGATCCTCATTCTGGTCATCCAAGAAAAATCCACTTGTTTGCGCAAACATGCTCAGTCACCATTTGCTGCAACAAGATAACCCTTTGCACACAGTTATTTCTATTTGCTTTTTTAGGCTCTAGGTATGTTAGGAAAAGAACTATTCTGCAATAGCATCGCTCACATTATGGCTGCTGCCATAAGATATAATAATAACTGTTAATCTGCTGAGTGCCCTCACTTGTGTGGCTGAGAGAAGCTCTCAGTGTTTGAAAACCTATTTCTCCACATGGATAAAATGAAACCTGTGGAAAGAAGCTTTTGTGTGAGCTTTTAAAAGTTTAGACCTCTGAGATAAATCAAGGGTCCAGTCCTGAACTCTTCTTTTGAGATCATCATGGCTAGGCTTCGCGAACGAAGA
>NW_009698652.1:67431-113709 GCF_000703405.1 Apaloderma vittatum | reverse complement strand
CGCATCGACACCGCCCCCTGGCGGCCGCGGAGGGAGGGTTTGAAGCCTCGGGACGGGAGCGCCCCTTGGCGGCCGCGGAGGGGCACGGCAGCGGGAGCGGGACAGACAGTGAATTTCGGGATGGGGATGGGAATTATGAGGCCTAAAGAAACTTTGCTCTTGCCAGAGGGCTGGGACGAGCTGGGAGACCGGCCAGGCGTCTGCAGACCCTCTAGAAACGCGGGGCATTACGAGTCGGCATTAATTTTCGCACACATGCACACGCACACACCTTACAGCGATTCCCTTCTCTGTGTGCAGGTGTCAGGAACAGCATTATCTTTCCTAATCGGTATTAATGTCAACTCAATTACAGCTGATTCACGCCACAGACAGAGCAAATCACCAGATCCCACACAGAATAGAGCTGTATCACCTGGCTCTAAGTACCAAGTGGCATAAACCTGCCAAAGCGTGTTGCCAGTTTTGTTTCATTATAAAACTCCTTTGAGCGAAATGGCCAGCATGGAAGCATCTCCAAAATGTCTCCCCCAGATACAACAATGTTTAATCTGGAGGAAGCTGGAAAACCTGAAATTACTTTCTCCACGTCACAGAGGTGTCCTTTGCCAACCCAGGCACATGGGACAGAGACACAGCGGGGCTGCTCTCTCTCCTAAACTCAGTGCTATGGCAGAGGTTTTCCCACTTTCCACCCCTTCAGATCCCCAGATCTTCTGTTGCTGGGTTCAGTCCAACGTGGGCACAACACCTGGTGGGCTGGCAAGCAGAAGTGGGAAGCTTGCCGCCCTTTGACATCGCTGGCTCTGTCCCACCGGGTGGTTTCCCATTTGTTTGGCCGTGCACATGTATATATTTCTGAATATTGAGGCCCAAGAAAATCACAGCTTGGCACACCCCATATCCCTGCAGGCTGCCAGGTACCTAAAGTTTTCGTCAAGTGTAAATAGAGTTACAGGCAAAAAGACCAAGGATGGAGGAAGGAATTCACTCTTTGGCAAAAAGCATTTCTTTCACTTGGCAAACGCACAGGAGTTTTCTGGCTTTTCTAGGATTATATGAGTCTCCTTCTTCATGGAAAAATGCTCCTGGGTGGAACAACCACTGCCCCCAAGCAGCCACAAGGCTGGATACCTGTTCTGCAGGGTGTCAATGTTCCCCTCCCCTCTCACACCTGGGTGCATCACCTGGGAATCCTGCCATTCCCATGGGCAACATCTTCAAGGGGCAGCTGGATACAGCCACAAAAAGCTGTTTCTGAGGCTGTGCCTTTGCCTGGCTATAACTGCTCCCAAGCAGGAACTGTACGTGCTAACACACAGCAACTTTGACCTTCAGTTAAGAGGGCCTGGGAACTCCTAGTGCTACCGCTAATAATTACTAGCAGCACTGAGCAGTAAGGATTAAACCCATCTCGAGCACTTTTTACCCTAAAGCAATAATCCTGCAGAAAAATAATCTGAGATCCTTTAGCTAAACTCATGATTCTGCCTCCACCCCAGAGCAAAAGCGATGAGAATTTGGTAATTTCTTGCCTTGGTATCTGGCAGTTAAATTAAGCAATATTTCTTGCAGCATAGACCTCCTCAGCCGGTCAGAATAAAATGACTCCTGCCAGTGTTTCATGCACTGTGCAAAGTCAAAAGGCGGTTCTGCAAAAAAACTCGAGGTTTTCTGGCTCCTGTCCCCTCCATTGCCGTAAGCCTCTGCATGAGGGATGCTCTATCATCGCCCACCCATCAGCAGGTTTTCAGCAGAGCGTAGTGATCTGACTCTACCTAGGGGCTTTTTTTGGACCCTGCATGCTTTGCTTCATGCTATTTTTCTGTTCCTTTTGCACTATCTTGTCTTTCCTTCTCTGTAAAATCCCCTGTTAATGGCAGATAAGGAAATCTGCCTGCAGCCGCTGTGGCTGGATGACCACCTGCATCCACATTTGCATCCCCAAGGAGGAGGAAGCATCCAGCATTGCTTCAGGAGTGCCCAAAATTGCTGCAGTAGACAGTGCAATGGTGCAAGAAGTCACAAAACCGCCTCAATATTCCCCTGCCTTGCAGCTATTGCTCTGGCATGAATGCAAATGCCGCTAAAGCCTTCTCCTCCTCCTTCAGAGCTGACATTTCCCGAGCAGAGCTCTCTTCTTTGACCTCCCTCTGTAAATATTGACATTGCATTCACATGGATAATAGATTTCTGTCTGCTTTTACCGCAGCCGAATGTTTCCACCGGGACTGTTACTACTTCTTATGGCTGGAAGTGCACCTGCACCAGCTGTGAGGCTCAGCACAAAACCCCCACCAGCCCAAATCCCCCAGTCTCTTAACAGACTGCCACTGCCTCATCGCCACGGAGCCCCCATTCATCTTGAGACAGTAGGGAAGAAATATTCTCCTGACCCTTCCTCTTCCTTGGGAAAGAACAAAACCCTTGAATTTGCCTGCCTTCCTCTTAATCATTTCCTCTCCTCAAAGCATGCAGTCCCAAGGCAAGCAAGCAGCCTGAAAAATTACTTGCCCTTTACACACAACCCACACAGGCCACTGAAATAACCCCGCAGTGATGCCTGAGGCTCCCAAAGAAAGGACCTGAGGTTTTGGGTTTCCGGCTGTTTAAAGCTGTTTCTCACCAAAATGAGATCATCTCCCACCCTCACCACCCCGGGATGAGCTCCAGCACTGGCTCTAGTACTTTGGTTCCAGCAAAGCTTCACTGCAAAGCCTCGCCCTCCTCTTTCTGCTCAACACAATCTCTCTTACCAAGCCAGAGAGCCTCTTTTAAAAGAAAAACGGTTTGCTGAGGCCCCAAAAGAGCTTCCTAAGCCTCTGCTCTCCTTACTATGAACATTTCGCAGGCTCTCAGAGGGTGGCTTGAGGAAGGGCTTCAGCGACTGGCGTGCAAACACTGAGTAATTGAGATGAAGAAGAGTCACAAGGAGCTGATTTTGCACAAACACCTGGTTTTGCCTATTGCCTCAGGCCCTTTGCTGTCACATTCAGCCCTTTTTTACCCCTTCTCTCCTGCCGTCTATAAGGTGCTATAGTCTGGCCAGCATTCACAGGGCACTATTTGCCCTGTGAATGCTGGTAGGGCTGCTGCTCCTGCTTTTTAAAGATACCTTAATACTCCCTGATGGCCAGATTATATCCTCCAAGTCTGGACCTCAAGCATCAACTCATTCCCTTTTCAGATACCGCTTGGGCTATGGCCACAAAAAGGAAAATGTCTTAAAGAGTACCTGAAGTTCTCCCTAAATGCATCCCATTGTGATGTGGCTGTTGCCTTTCACAGGGTCAAAGCAAAATACTCACCAGAGGTTTGGTGTTCCACATGAACTTGCTTGTGTGAGCAAGATGATTCCCCACTGCTTTGCCTTGCTCCATGCCTTCCTGCATGGAAGTTGCGTGTTATGGGTGTGCCACGGGTGTCCTTCCCTTGTCGCCAGCTCTGGCTCCACACGGAGGAACAATTATTCCCCCCCGACATCTCCTTTTTTTAATACATCTGGCACGCACTGAGCAGGAAAAATACGGCAAGATGGAATTTCCTTCATTTGGGCCAAATCTGAAGTTTTTCACTTACAATTTTTGCATATGAATGGGAATTCAGGCTTGGTTCCCAGTGGGTCTGTCATTATATTTTGCATTAACAGACAGCTGGGCTTTAGAAAAAGGGGGAAAGGAGAAAGAAAATAGATGTTTACTCTGTACTTAGTCAAATTCACAGGAGGGGAATCATCTCCCATTCTGACTGCCACAAACGCTTCTCTCTCTATAGGCTTTGAATGCATTCACTCATCAAGGCGTGTTGAGTAGTTGCTTATTAGCACAAGTTCGGCTCCCTTTCTCCATCACTCAGATACACACAGCATGGCAGGCCTGGAGAAATTATTTTTCAGGGGAAGCACAAGATCTCATTTCTAGAGCTATAAGTTTGATTTGACAAAGGCTCTTTAATATATACATATATTACAATTTTTATTTTTTTTCATATATATATTCTTTTTAAAAATATTCTCTTATATATTTTTACAACCTCCCTCCATGCTTCACTTGTCAAAACTGGGGAGGTTGCAGTGCGGAATGGTAAACCTTCATGGGGAATCTAAAAGGGCTTTGCGAAGGGTCAGCTTCAAATGAAACTCAAATGAAATCAAATCACAGGGCTATGGCAACCAAAAAAATCCCATTTTCCATTCAACTCCTGATTTATCAGTTCCTATGAACTCACAGCTTCATCAGTAGGATGTTTTCACAGTGTCAAAAATAACTGGGAGCACTCTTACAGTCCTTTTCATCTTTCTTTTAGAAAATAAGATATTTCTTCTTCCTGAATAGGAGACTAGTATCATCAAAAGAAGAGCTTACACTGGGATAATCATCTCCAGGGACCAGATGCCCACACAACACCATCGCTGATGGAGGTGTTTCAGCTCACCGCTTGGCTTCCTGGCATTTTTGCTCCAAGAGAATGTGGCTTTCTTGCATTTTGCTTTTTTTTCTTTTTGAGGGGGGGTTGAGGGGAGCCCAATTTCAAAGGGAGCTGTGCCACATTCCACAACCTCCTGCTGCAGCACTATGGCTGTAAGGAGAGGGCCACAACTTGGTCCACTCCTTCCCAAAACTCAGCTGTACTCAGGCTTTACAAATTTACAGGGATGGAGGGGTCACCAGGATGATTAGCTGGGTTTTTTTGAGTCTTACTTTTACACTCAAATCTGCTTCAAGCCAGCAGGATCTATCTCTTTTTTTTTCCCCCCTTTTCAGCAGCTTTGGGGTGTGCACATCCCCAGCCAGTAGTTTACAAAACCCTGGGGCCCTTAAATTCCCCCTGTTGCAAACCCCAGTGGCAACACCCACAGAGGCCATATGCTGAGTTTTTGAAGGGAAAGGCCTGACTAAACAACTAGGGTATGGCGCCAAGAGGACTTGCAGCATCCCTGGGAGGTACCTGGGACTCTCACCTACCCATTACAGGGATGCTACTGTTGCTGGAGAAGCTGGGCTGCTTACTGGCTGCTTATCAGCTACAGCCATGAGGATCACCGGAGCGTAGATGATAAACTAGCAGGAGGGAGGGCTCTTCTCTGTCCCCATACCCACTGCAGCTAAGGTCTGAATCTGAACGCACACTCTTGCCGTAATTTATTTCTCCATTACATTTCTGATCTGGGCCCTGGCTTTGCAGCTATCACTGTCAGCCTTTTGCCCCTCTGATTATGCTAACAGCAGCACCTAAATGCTAATGGCCTTCCTTGATGAAGAAATCCCATGATTTGAGGGCATAAGGGAGGGATGGATGGTGTGTGAGGGCTTTGCACCTGGCTGGAGACTCACCCTGGATTGCAAAGCATGGAGGGCAAAGGTTTGGTGTCTGACTGTTGCATCAGATATGAAGGGTGTGTTATAACCCACAGCTCTCAGTTAGGGCTGGTAGAGGGATGAAATTATCACAGGGCTGATTTCTGTGCCCTGAAGCAAGCATACACATTGGTTTGGGATGCTGCACCCCTGGCACTGCCCTCCCAAGGGGCATCTCAACTTTGCTGTGCCAGAGCCACCGGCCTTTTCCCACACAGATTTACGATTATTATTTTGTTTTGTTTCGTTTTCTGCTGAAACGGGTGTAGTTGCCGCTGCAAAAAGACCTGTGATTTTGACTGTGCAGTCCTGTTCTCCAAACTCTGGGTTTCAAAGGGGTGAAGGTACCACTCATGCTTCCCTCTCCCCTTGCCAGGCCAAGGGAAGGACCTACTTGTGCCTGTTTAGGGCCTAAAATCATGCCAACCAGGTGTTAACAGGTGCCAAACAAGCCAGTCCCTGTGTGGGATACGGGGTGCACCCAGCTGCTCACAAACCCTGGTTGTGAAAGCCTGTTTTTTCACCACAAAACACCAAAACCTCACAAAGGTCCATTGCTTCCCAGCCAAAGAAACATATTCCCTTCCCACACAGGCACCAGGAATTGATCTTTAGGTCTGAGAGCAACTTTCAAGCATAAAAGCTGTGGCCAAGCCAGGATGAAAGCCATGCCCATGGCTACCCTCCAGCTAATTTAGAATCACAGAATAGTTTAATCTGGAAGAGACCTTGACAATCATCGAGTCCAGCCTTTGTCCCAGCCCTATCAACCCACTAAACGATGCCCCCAAATGCAACATTCATTCGTCTCTTAAACACCTCCTGGGTGTCTCCTCCTCCAGGAGGAGACACATTCCTGGCAACTTTATGCCAATTCAGTTACCTCTTCCCTGCTTTGGCAGCTGGTGGCTGCCCCGTGGGATGGATCTGGGTGGGATTTTAGTACTAGCAAGACCACCTGTCCCTTCTGCAGCTGCCTCAGCATCAGCCCCCTGCCCATGCTCCTGGCCACCTCCCCAGGGTCATTAATTCATTCTGGGCCAAGACTGTCAATTGAGGCCAAATCCTTCCCAGTCCCAAATCTTGACAATCCCTATTTATCTTCCATATCTGTCCCCAAAATGCCCCTGATCCAGTCTCACTCCCTGGCTATTTGCTCCCATGCACCACTTATCAGTTGTGCTCTAATCCTTGTCTTAATTAAGAGTTCATCACCCGGTGCTCCTGCATGCATGTGCATACATATCCATCCATCCATCCATCCACATACACATCCTTTCCCCTCCTCCTATAATATCTGGGTCCAACCATGGATTTTGTCCATATGAAAGATATTAGCAAGCCCAGCAGTCCTGAGCTCCTACACATCTCACGGAAAGGGACTGCAGGATGCTGTTTCACCAGCATTTTTCCCACTGGATGGGGAGGTTGTTCTCTATTTTCTTTTTTAAATGAACATATAATTTCATTATCTTCTTTTTTTTTTTTCCCAGTAAAATATCATTTTTACCTCACATGCCCTTTCACTCAACAGCTCCACAGACTGTATTTCTTGACAAGTAAATGATTAAACTTTGGAGCCCGGAGTTTTGTGTTTAAATGTCAAGCTTGAAACACAGTGCCTCAGAAGAGGAATCGATAGAATTTCAATTTTCTTGTAATAAATATGGCCTTTATTGGGATCAAACCAAGAAAATGGCTGGGAGCCTATCTCACAGTTTTGCTGCTTTTTTCAGCTTAGAAGATTTCTTCTTTTGGTTTCGTAGTTAAAAAAATAAGCTTTGAGAGAAATAAGTCATCTTCACATCACAAATGTGTCCACTGGCTGCTTACTCGGGAGCCCGAAGAGTTTTGTGGTCAAAAAAAGTCCTGGTTAGAGCTGCTAACAGGCTGTCAAAGCAGCATGTCAGTGTAAGAAAGCATAATTTTTCTTTTGTTATACTTTATTTACTTAATATTACTAATAGCTGATGCTACAAATAGCTAACCTGACCTGAAGGTGAGGAAATAATGGGGTAAGAAAATCACCCACCTTTGTGCCTTGTTCTCCTCCATGACTGGCTCAGAGACCTTTCCAGAAGGAAAATAACGAGGCACACATTACCAGGTTATCAAATGTCACTGCAATGCAGTGGTCCCCAAATGCTTCAACTCTAAGTCTTGTTATAGAGGCAATGGGTATCCTCAGTGAGAATCACAACCCAACACCCCACCTCGGTTTCTCTGAGGCTTTTTCCCCGAGATCCTATGGTGTGCAATAACCATAAGCAAACCTGGGTTTGCTCTCAGGTGGGCAAAATGAGAAAAGCCTTTTGCTGGCCATGCTGCTCCAGCTCCCCTTTCCTACCTGATGTCAACCTGAGATTGCTTCCTCGATATCCATCTTTGTGTACAGGAGGTTTGAGCTCTGGCAGTGGATGCGTTATTTAAAATGCCCACATTTGGAAGCATGTGTGCCTCCTAAGAGGACTGCCTTTGCAGCATTCCCTATATCCCTGCACTAAGTTTTCCAGCATAGCTCTTTTCTTCTTGTCTTACCCCATTTTGAGCTGTTTCTGCAATGCCTCGATGTTGGTTCACTTTTTGCACTAATCTGGCCAACGGTGCAATAATTTGTCCTAGCATCTCCCTAAGTCCCACGCTGCATCCAAGGCACTGAGGATGAAGCAGTGTCTCCCTTCCCACCCATCCATTTTACCAAGCAGGTACGACGTGTGCCCTTCTCCAGTCCTTGGGGTCCAGCTCCCTCCTCATGTCAGCAAAGATGAATCGCCCTGGGATCAGGTCGTGCTGTTTCGGCTGGTTCTTAATGCACTTGAGGGTGACTTTCAACAAGCCCTGTTGACTTAAATAAATCTATCTTGTTCTTTCATCTCTTCTGCTCGCTGGTCCCTTTTTTTTTTGTGTGTGTGTGAATGTATCCAGTCACAGTTTATGCTTTGCATGCTATTTATGCAGTTCAGCCCATGAAAAATACATGAAGAGTCCCTCGCTCTTTCTCCCCATGGCTTCATAAATCTTGCATCGCTTTCTGCATGGCAGCTCGGCTTCACGGGGTGATGGGGAGCAGCCTCCCCACTGCTCCTGCCCTGGGGCCGCAGCATCCTCTGGGGATGCTGGTACTATAGGTTCAAGTCCTGCTGAGCTGGCAGAGGAGAGGGAGGGTTCAGAGCTCCCTGAGCCCTGTTTTTAAGTTATTGGATAGGAAAAATAAGACAGGTGCCATTTCACTGCCCTGCAATGTCACCAGCACTGGGGTCATCTTGCTTTGCAGCTTGTTTTGGGTTTACTAAAGAAAAGAGTGATGCAGAGAATAATATTCTCCTGCTCACAGCTTGTCAAGCATCCTTGAGAGTTGGCGTTCACAACTGGAGATGCAGCTGTGCATTTATTGCAGGGACCAGATGGAAGCTGTGCTGAAGAACCACCCGAAAAATAAGTCAAGCAGATGCATAAGGACCTGCCTTTGCATGTTTCTGAGGAGGTAAATTTATTAGTCAGTGGCCACAGAGTGCCTCTTCTCACACAGCCTAGATGCAGAAAATAATGAGCAAGCCCTGATCTGAGATTTGTGTAAGGCCTGGTCACAAACCAAGGCGGGCACAAGGGCTCAAGGGAATTGCCCAGTTCCTCAGTTTGCACTTAGAGAGTTACAGAAGGAGTTTGCAGCTAACTCTCATCTTTGCTGGTAGCAGTAGCAATTTTTGTCCATTTGTTTCCTAATCCCCTTCTCCCACCCATTCCTTTTACAGCGACAGAAGGCAGCTGCTTTCAGATGTGCCTGTGCGAGGGTACCATCCCTGTTTCTACGGCAGCTGAAATTGGGGAGACCTTGTTAAACACCCTTGTTCCTCAAGAGTTTCACTTGCATTCTTTCAATTTTTATGCTGAAGCTGCTGGAGCTGACAAACATTACCATTCTCCCCATCATCCCAGCCTCAGCTGTCTGATTCCTCCTCATCGCCTGCAAAGCTATTTTGCTTTCAGCTTCTTTGAAGAAGTATCCTCTTTTTTGTTTTACCCTTAGCAGGCTCTCTGCCTCCACGAAGCTATGAAGGATGCTGCCTACATGAGGCGAGTTAATATTGGTTTTTCCTCTGTCCTCAGAGCCCCTCTGATCCCTCTCAATGCCTGTCACCATCGTGGTCCAGAGGCAAACCCTGGGCTGATGAAGAAAATGCTGCATGGGGACCTGCACGTCAATCCAGAGAATTTATCCAAGTTGCTGAAAACCTCAGTTTTCTAACCCCTTCAATATATAAAGCAGAGTTTCTCTGCCATCCCAGCCTATCATGTTTTTCCCAGCCATGGTATGAGCGTATCACCCATTGACTGCCGTGCCTTCCTGTGACATTGGGACAAGTAGCATCCTCATCTGGGACTCTCCAATTTGTCCTCCAGCAGCGGTCACCTCGCAGGAGCCAGAAGATGCTGGCAGCCCACCACAGTCTCCATTAGACCTTTCCCAGGCTAATCTTTTCCCCCCTTGCCTTTTCCACCTATGGCTTTTCTCATCTCTCTTTAAGGCTGGCCCACATCCCTTTACAGCACGAGGTTGCCCCCAAATCCATGGGGCAGGGGAGGAACGGGGTTGACCATGTGATGGTGGGTGCTCTGGCCAGCCATGGGTCTGCTGAGGGTCCCCTCCGCCAAAAAAAAACAAAACAGAGAAAAGGAGTTCTTGGGAAAAGAAACAAAATACAAGAAATTGCTTTTTCTGAGGGATGGGGGAATGGTGTGGCCAGGGGCTGCTCTGGGACTCAGTCTATTTAGCAGGTGCTTTTCCCCACAAATCAGACTAAAAACCAGATTTCCCCAAAAAAAATAAAATCAGAGGAAGGAGAGAACAGCCTGTAACAAGGTAGTATGCTTTCAAGTGGGGTCTACATACCTTCCTCATTCCAGAGGCCCCTCTCTCCCCCAGAGGCCATGAGATTAGCACCAAGTCTGTGTTTAGGGGAGAGAAAAATAAAGAGAATTTATTTTCCTTTCGAAGGGGGAAAATCCTGAGGCTTTGTGTGAAAGCCAAGGAAATACGCATGCGTATGATCCACAACTGGATGTCGCTGTTAGTCAAAGGTTTTTATTTTTATGAAAAAATAGAAAATTTCATATCTTACACTACAAAAAAAAAACCCAAACCATGTACACAAACGAAATGCACAGAGAGCATCCAAGGAGATGGGGGTGGGAAGGAGGGGAATAAATACAGCAATGCTACAGTCTCCCATGTGTTCAAATGCTGATGGTGAGGAGCTGAGATGGATGCTGCGGCTCTGGCAGTGCTGGATGCACCAGCTCCCACCCTACCTGCACTAAGCAATCACAATAAAGGATTGGAAACTAAGCATTACTCTTAAGACTGCTACTGATGTATCTTACATACGCCTTAACAACTAATTTCAAGACCACGGTAGTCCAAGGAGTCACAATTTCTTGACCACTGGGACTTTCTACATTATATTCAACACTGAATAGACAAAAAAAGTTTTTACCTTCATGTTTTGTTCTTCTCAACATTAACATATAGAAGGAATAAATTAGATTTTAAACTGATATTTTTTTCTTTTAAATCTGTCTTCTTTTTTTAGGCTCAGGTAATTTTTCCAAATGGCAGCTACACAATGAAAGGGGGTCAGTCTACACAAGCCATGCCTGGGGACACTTCCTCTCCCAAAATATAAAACTATAGCAAAAAGAAGCTTTTCACCTCCTAAATCCTTTGAAATCTCTTCCTTGAAATCAGCAACAAAATATATTGGAAAAAAAGTATTTGTTGGACCAGCCACAGCAGCTGCAAGCTGGAAAGGCAAAGCGCTTGGACTTACCGTACGCAGGATATCCACCTACAACCCTTACAAAGAACACAGTAAAACATTACTGTCATCTCATTCTGCTGTACCCTAATACGTAAGCTTATGCTCAAAATACAGAGTATTTGCAGTTCTTGAATGAGAACTGAAAGCCTCAGTTGTCTCTGGAATTTGCTTGTGGACACAGAAGCTGTAACTTTTAGACCCTACTCCTTAAAACACCATTTTATTTTATTTTTAGCTCCGAGACAAAGCCTATTATACACAGATCTGCAGCAAGAACAGCTCTTGAAATAAATAGAAAAGGTTATTAATTTATTTATTGGAGGAACCGAGAAGAGGTGCCTTATTTACAAATGCAGTCTGGCTTAAGAACAGTTTGCTTTCCACTAGTTCATCATTTTGAAGGTTACTCCAGCATCCGGTATGCATCCCAGACATACCGCATAAGCCTTCAAAACCCCACAAATGGTGAAAAGGGGGTTTTGCTGTTAAAAGTCCACAAAAAAGGACCAAACCCAACTCCTCTTGCAGAGCCAACAGGTAACAAATGAGTGGAGATGATGGATGGGCAAGAAGTGCTGCATGTTTGCTAATAGCATCTCTCTTGGTGTGGCCGATGGGTGTGGGCGGCAACTGAATGATTCCTCCCGATGAAACAAGTTGCTTCTGTCTTCCTACAGGTTATTTTCCCAAGAGCTGCAGGCAGGGAGGCACAAACAATCCTAAGACTGTTCTGCTGACAGCTCTAATAATCTTATTTATTATATGACAAATCTCTTTTATGCGCCAAAATGGTTATGTCTTGATTACCACTCCCGCCTTTTGTGGTCCGCTGGCTGCCAAAATGAAACAACGGGATGAGAGATCATGCTGTCAAGATTTGTCAGACCTCGCTCTCCTAATTCTCCTGAATCTTGAGGAGCTTGGTAGCATCTTCCAGAGGAAGAGGAGCCAACCATTTCAAAACAGGCATATATCGCCCGAAGAAGCCCTGCTGAAAGCAAGCAAGCCCTGCTGCCAAGACAAAAACCCACCCTCTCTTCCTTGACCTTTCCCTTTACTTTAGGAACTGTTCTTTGTATGAAATTTCATCCAAAACCTAGGGGGAAATGGAAGAAAAACCTTTGAAAAAGCTGAAGGAGGCATTCAACACCTGCTTCTACCAGATGCGAAGGACACACGTTTTGGCACTGGGTGAGCTCCTTGGGTTCGGCTCTGCAGCCCCGGGGATGAAGGCAGCTGCAAGAAGTCACCATGTTGATGCTATTATCAAGGAAAGATGCTACAAGATGCTACCCAAACTCTAAGGAAGCAACATATCTATGAAAGCAGCAAACACTTGCCACCTGCAGAGCCATTTTTAAATCCTTATCTTTACCAAAGCCTTCACACTCAAAAAAAGCCCAACTTACAAATACCAAATTAACTGCTGATTAATCATACCTACAAATAACAGAAGGAGAGTCCCAAACTGCTTACTAATGAGATTCCCAGGACATCAGGTTGCTCTCAGGTCCCTCTGAAAACAGTACCCACCAGCTTTAATGGACACACTGAAGCCCAGATACAACCAAGTGCTGACCTACACCAGCCTCAGATGGATGGGGCCTTCTTATGCACACGATGCCACTGCTGTGACCCTGTCGGGCTGCTCTGCTCTCCTGCCCTCTCTGCACTTGGCCCCAAAGCGGCCAGGTCCATATCCAAACCAAAAATGCCCAGAGAGACAACCTGCAACAGCGCAGTTCCCCAAATCATCCCACCACCACTCTGGGGGAAATAATGCAAAATCTCCACACTGGACAACCGCGGGCTTGCCTCCACACCGCAGCCCAGGACTTAATCCCCATGATGAGAAGAACAATGGCAAAATCTCTTCCTTCCAGCTAAAACCACCTTGTGGTTTCTCTCATGGGCTTCAGGGACGGGGGCGAGGGCTGCGCTGGGTGACGGCTATCGGGCTGCAATGCCGGTGTAGAGGCAATCCCACATTACCTTTGAGCAGGACTCATACACATGAAAACTGAGGCCACGTTGTTGCTGGGGGTCACCGAGAATCAGATGTTTTACCTTTCTTCTGGATGTTTCCAGTCCATAGCAGAAGGGAAGAAGGGGGGACATCTTTAACTGAAGCAGACTCCTTCTACTTTATATAAGAAATCAAAACTCCTGGAGGCTTTACATGTTGCTCAAAACAAACAGCAGCAAAAATACAAAGCATAACGTAACACAAGTGGGAAACAAAACAAAACAAAAGAGGAGGGCAAAAAAAAACCAAATCAAGGAAAGAGCCCCAATGTTGTACGTGATGCGTAGCAAACTGTACAGTATATACACCTTCGTCATGTGTTATCCTTCCAGAAGAGCAAATGAAAAGAACTTGGTAACACATAGGGAGGAAAAAAAAAAATATACACCCTGTATTGTATTTGCCATGGAGCAAGCAACATGTTTATACACTAGTCTCTATAACTTAATGCTGTGTAACAGCATTTTTTTTCTTCTCTTTAAATTTACAAACCAAAATATCTATTGAGAAATAATCTAATCATATTGCTCTTCAATACACTTCTGTAGACACAACTCGAAGTTAAACTTCAGTAAACTGCAGCTTTTAAGAGCCCAGGAACAGCTACAAAACTTCTCTGCTCAAGTCAGTCCTTGGAAGTATTACCATGTGCTGCTGTAATTCAATATATAAAGGTGCTATATATATATATATATATGTATATCTCCCACATACTGACAACATGTGGTGGGAAGGCTTGTTGTCGTTGTTGCTGAAGCTTAAGAGATGGGTTAACCTCATGTACAGCAGATTCATTTCCGTGTTCCATGCATCTTACATTTACTTCATGAAAATGAGGACACAAATAGGAAGAAAAGGAAAACTTCAGTCAAACACTGCTTTAGAAACGCTGCGGCAGAGGCCAATGTCCTTCAGTTATAGAAATCACTGAATTTCTCTTTTTATCTTTTCTTTTTTTTTTTTTAGTCAAAATAAATCTCAGGGCTAGTGTACAAAGTGCAGGACCGACCCACTTGAGGAAGCAACTTTAAAACCAAGTTACAATGGCACCATCCCATTCACCAACTGGACCTTCATCTCTTGAAGGCTGTTCATTATCTTCTTCTGGTGACCAACAAGTGTCACTCCCAGCCGCCTCAAATCCCTGTGGGAGAAAGCAGACGTTGGTTCCAGGGACCGCTCAGGCACACGCCGCCGCGCACACCACGCGCCACACGCGCTGATGCTGCTGCCAGTGCCTACCTCTTATCATTGGAGGCTCCTAGAGCCAAGTTTAGTTGGCTAGTTTAATTTTCCACTTTTTTTTTTTTTTAATTTAATGGCTGACAGCATTTTGGAGAGGTGATTTGATTCGACTGAGATCACCTCACTGGTCAAGGAGAAAAGCCAGACAGCAAAGTGTTGGCACCATCTTTGGCCAAGGACTCTGCTAGGCGTGAAAAGTCCTACTTCCAAGAGAAAAGCCATGTAAGAACATCTGTGTTGCACTTTCCTCTTCTCCTGGGAGAGGCTGGTATTTGATCTCGGTTACAAGCAGTGAGGAGTGAGGTCATTCCATGCTTCCTTCCTCTTTGGACTAGGCAAAGCCAAAGATACACAATCCTAGAGCCAACTCCCAATGAGAGCTCAACAGCAAAAGCCTTGAGCATAGCCACCACTCCGATGACCCCATTAAGTCAAGAGGAATTGGCAACGCGGCTCTCCTCTAGGCCTTTGCAAATTTTCCCATAAACTCACATTTCTTTTTTTTTTGCTGGGGGCGGGGTATGAATTATAGAAGCCACAGACATGTGTGTTGAGTTGGTCTACTGGGCTGCCATTATAGGAAAGCTGTAATGTAAGAGTTTACGTGAAATGCAGGACCAGGACAAAAGATTGCTTTCTCTGAAGCTCAGCCTTCCAAAATTTAGGTGCATAGATGAAGGTAATCATCCAGGGTCATCTGAGCCATGAAAGTGGCACCTCCAGAGGACAATTTATCCCACTCAAAGACAGGAGTGGGACATGGTGTCCCCTGGCCTGATCTAGTCGACTGCTGGCGTCCCTGGCGACAGGGAGGCTGGATTAAAATGATCTCTAAGGTCCCTTCCAGCCTAGGCCATTCTATGATTCTATGATACTACAGCAGGACTTCAGGTGATGAGACTCAATGACACGTCTAAAGCCAGATAAGGCCATGGGTTATGGCAGAGTATAATCATAGGGGGAAAAGTGTTAACAAAGATATTGTAGGGATAAAAGCTCAGAAGAAACATCATGACAGGTACATCCGTGTTTCCAACACAACACCCAGAAACTGATAGAGAAGCAATTCAACTCAGAAGAGATGTGGTGTTTTGTCTGAGGATTTCCACTAGAGAAACATGAACCCAGTGGTTTCTACCTCCAAGTGGGATTGACCAAACAATGTTTTCGAAGCAGGGCTCTAAGTCTTGCCATATACATATGGCACATACGAGAATTCCAGCACTGCTGACACCATGTGTGCAAGTCTTCTAGGAGAAAGTTCTCCACTGAAAGCCAGCGGGACATAATCTCCTTTAACACATAGATCCTTTTTGGAAGCCACACTGTCAGGGCTGGTGTGTGTGAGGGCTGGGGATCACCAGCAACACCCAGGAGCCCAACCAGAGGCATACTGCAAACCTGGCCTACAGCTCACAGCATGGCTGCATGCTGGACTGCAGGTGAACACATGCAATGACCACCAAAACATTTTCACATAATGTTGTGTGAGCTACCCATGCAGGTATATCTCTCTCAGCAGCTTTATGTTCTAGACAGACACTGCTGCGCAAACACAACCAAACGTTCACATCTAAAATTTACATAGATGAACACTGTTTAGAATAAAAAGCAATCCCAAGTGAAGGCTGATATGTTAACACATAAGCTGGTTGAAGCCAAAAGCTAGATCTGTTTTTCTCCAAGGATTGTCATGCTTTCAGTCTTTTTGATTTGGAAAATGCTAGATTTTCTGCTTCAGGCTAAACATTCCATTTCATTATCGTACCCTTTTTTGGTAATGCATCTCACCGATGCATAGGGGAAATCACAACGTAAGGGGCACAGAGCAAGGAGGTCAGTGAGACACATCAGCAACGCTCCTTACCTGGCAGAGAAAAGGCTGCAGCATCTGCAAAAGGTGTCTACCTTCTCAGGGGGACATGCTTTCATTTCTGCCTCCACTGAATTGTGAAACTAGTTCAGCAAGCCATCTTAATAATGAAGGAAAATGTAGTAATGCTATTGTTACATGCAATTTATTTTATGTACACAGCACAGTTGGAAGTTCACACCAAAGATAAAAAAAACCAAAACAAAACAGAAACAAAAAACAACTCAGTATAGGACCTGATTTTTAAAAGAGCCAACATCCATCTTACCCCTGCTGAGCACTGCTCTGCCGGCACTTTTTGAAAATTCAGCTTTTTTTTTTTTTTACTAGGTAGCTAAAGTGCAAGCTGAGCTTTTTTGAAAATCCAGCATCACATATTTCATAGATGTATCATTTCTGATACTCTTGCATATTATGCAGAAAAAAAATAGCCTGAAACTATGAGAAAGGCATGTATGTCTTGGCATTTCACACACAGCTCCATCAGTCTAATAAAAAAAACACACCCTACTCACTCACAGCGTTTTTTTCCCCTTATAGTATCCCCTTAACTCAATATCCTTGAGGAGTGCCTCATTGATTTACAAGAAAGAAAGAAGAAAAAGAGTTTCTAGTTTCAATCCATTAGCTGCTCACCAGGGGTTCCAGACTATTTTTTCTTTTGAATATCAAATCCTCTCAAATGTGGAGCCACCAGCCAAAAGCACTGGGACTCCTCAGAGAGGGGAAAAAAACTACCATGGGGTCTTTCACCTCTGCAAAGACAGACCAGAAGACAACAGCTCCTGAGCCAGATGCTCACCTAGTATAAAATCAGCAGCTTTATTCAAAAGCCACCTCGTGCGCTGCAAAGCTGGCAACAAAACTTTCCAAAAACTGCCTAGAGAACACAGGAGCGTCAATTCCCATTTTTCAAGCCCGATGTACAGTACACTGCATGCTCCCGTGCATCTAGCGCTGAGGGACTTAAAGTGGCGTAAGGCAGAAGCCAGTTTTGAACAAAATCAAGTGTGCAAACCAACTGGTTTTAGGACAAAATAAAATAAAATAAAATCAACTTCTTTGCCAAGAGGCTGCAAAACAACTGTTCTCAAGCTCCAGTCCACAGCTGTCTGGCTCACATGACCACAGCCGACTGGTAACTTCACTGGGCTCCACAGAGAAGATGCATGTGAGCATCTGCTGGGGCTTTGCAACGGAAACATGCAACTCCCCGCAAGAGAAGGCACAACTAACACCCTGGGGCAAATAACACTTGTGGTCAGGATCCAGGCTGCACCTTGCCATGCAAGTGACCTGACCCACAGTGTTGGGTTTTATGTGCACCGCTCTGGCAGCAGCGTGGCCGCTGCCTGAGTCCGTGGAGTTACGTGCGTCCATGTGCTGTGGGGCCTCCCTGCTTCAAAATACTTGACCCTGTCCCCCAGCAATGAGAAAACTTTTGTTCTTGTTTCAGAGAAAAGTCTCCCCTTTTCATTTCTTTCTCATTCACCTAAGGGTGAAAATGGAAACAGAAGGGATTCAAATCACTTGCCAACACAGTAAAGGCTGACCTACATTGACCAAAACACCAAGGAACTAAAGGGGTGTCGGCTTATCCCAACCAGCCTGTATACAACCACATGCATACTGCTCTCTTACCAGCACCTCTCACAAAAGCCCAGCTGCAAGGTGCCACGGACAACGTGGTATTCCCCTTCCCTGCAATATCCTTCATTCGCAAGGGTTGAATTCACGGTCTCCATGTTATAAGAAATATATTTAAAACATTTTATTTACAAACAGAACTACTTATACACCATGGACCAGTTTGTCAAACACAGTGTAGACTAGGACTGGATTGCCACATAAAATACAACTCCCCTCACCATCCGGTTAGTCATGCAAGCAAAAGGGCGAGGTTCCTGAAAATCTCTGTGACTAGCAGCTGTCAACCTACGACAGATATTTTGTATTTTGCTTCCCAACCAGGCTAGATTTTACCACTCTTCTTCACATGGTGTACCTCTACAATTGCCTGTGCAGACTGTGACTACTCACAGATTTAGTTAGTTGTCAGTTTGAATGAGGGGAACGAGAAAGAACAACCTCAAAGACCTTCAGAAGACGCTAAAAAGAGAGGAATTCATTTGCTAGGAACGTTTGCATGAAATGAGGACTTAAAAAAAATTTTTTTAAGAGTTCACCTGCTCTTATTTATTATTCCCATCCTATTTGTGTATGAGACGAGAATTGGTTTGTTCAGAAGCTGACACAGTATCACAATCTCAGGACTGAGATTTCAGGTTAAGAATAAGCATCTAGAGCAGGTGAACCCTTAAATGCTCTTCATCCAGTATAACTTTTAATAAATAATTTATTTTATTTTAGAAGGAAAAAAAGTATACAATGCAAAGCAACACAGCACATATTATTACAAATATTCCAAGCTCTTCATCTAATAACAAACAACAGGGTGTCCTGAGATTCAGTGAATACAGATCTTTCAAAAGGTGGAAGTATGTAGTCCACATGGTTAGTAACTGGTCCAGTCAAGGGTCAGACTGAAACTCATGTCATGGATCTATCTATTCTTGAGTATTGTCCTGGTAAAGTTATTCTTGCAGTGGATTGAAAGAGCTCCAGACACACTCAAAGTCACTAGGTGGGTCCACAAGTTTAAAGAGCAGGTCTGGTCCACTGGAAAAGTTGCCTTCAAGTCTGATATCCAGTTGGAAAGAGGGGGTGGAGGGTGAGGCTCCACTTTTCACAAGGTGATTCATCCCTTTGCAAGAATTAGAACTAAATGTAGAAATCACTCTTTGTTTGAAAACATACATTTTCAGGTCTTTGCTTAAGCAGGCAGAGCTCAGGACTTGGGGTGATATTCACAGGTTTTAGCTTTTTAATCTCTTGCTTTCAGAAATTCGTCACTAATATTGCTCTTTTCTGGAATAAGGGCATCAAGCCATTAGTTTGAAAGAAGCAGGGCAGTAATCATGATTTTGCTTTGCATGCTGTAGTGGGGTGGGGGGTATTTAAAAAAATGCTGAACATCTACCATCTCAACCAGGTCCTCTAAAGAGGCCACAAGCTGGGCACCCACAGTCACCAGTCCTGTCAGCTTTATGGCCAACTGCTCCTACAGCACTAGTAATCTTTTTCCAGTAGATTTTAGGAATTCTTTACATTCATTATATTATTTTTTTCTGCCTTTTTTGGCAGTGGTTATCCAGTTCTTTCTCCATCTAATTTCCACATCTGTCTCCTACACAGTTTGAATTCGGGGAAGATCATTTTGGATGGTATTTGAAGGCAACCTCTTAAATTGTAAAGAATGTTTTACTGATGTCATTTGGGGAAAGCAAGCTACTTTCAGACGTTCAGATCATCTTTTCACCTGATCCCCCCCAAGTCCCAGCTCTGGAATATACTGAACAGTTGCCTCTATTAAAAATGACAAGGAACATTTAACCTGAATTCTCTTTTGCAGAGTACAAAATGTTTTGCTGTCCCCTTTTACAGGGAGAAAAAAATGAAAAACTCCAGAAAACCAAACCCCCCAGAATATTAACCTTTAAAGAACTTTGTTTGTTTCGGTGTTTATTTTCTGGAGAACCCAGGAGAATCTCATCTTAGCCCACCTGAAGCCATTTCTCTCCCTTTGTTCATTTTAAGGGCAACCTGACAGTTTACATCAGCCCGAGCACATGGTTCAGGTCTTCAACACAGGACACCTCTCGTCTTTTAACAGCTGAGAATCTAGACTTTTGTCTTTTTTTTTTTTTTTTTTACTATATCTGAGATACATAGTCTGGTTGGCTTTTTAATGAAATTTCCACCATCTTCCCAAAAATAGACCTGGATGGGGTCAAGCCTTCTTGCTAAGCCACCACTGCAATGCAAAGGTGCGTGTGCTGAGCTCCTCAAGTTCCGAGCCTGATTCACGCAATCATCTCTGTCCAAAGCAGCTGGGGAGGGGGAATTTATTTGCTGGCATGGATAACTAACTAGTTGGAGCTAGTTTCAACTGAAATGTGAGATGGATTCATGAAACTTCTTTCAGCTTAAAGAAACAAAACAAAACCCCAAAGCTCCCCAGGCTCCGAGGCATCAGCTCCTCTGCACTACTCTGCTGCTGTAAAACCCTGGAAGAAAGCTGAAGCTGAGTAGCTCAGACATGTTGTCTCCACTGGGGCCAGTAAAGGACCAGAGCAGGATGACATTTGTGCTACAGAGAACATACTGGGGGCTGGTGGAGGGGGCCTTAGAGACGGTTTGCAGCTGGTGAGAGTCAAAGCATCTCTGGAAGCTACAATCTTATTTAAAGATTTTTAAACCGACTTGTTTTTCTGGTTAGAACCATAGAGATGATGGATTTCTTGGTGCACTGACAACTGGAAAAAAAAAGACATTTTGAAGCAATTTTTGGGTAGTCAGAAAAGATTTTGGGGGATATTTTTGAAATTTCTGCAATACCAAAGAGTAAATACAGGGAAGTACTTAAGTTTTTAAGTCGAATTAAGGAGATAATTTAAAAATCTGAAATGTTGAATTCAAAAAAATGGAAGGTTAGGAACCGTTTTGCCAGTGGAATGGGATTCTAAGACTGTGTCAGCACATAGTGATGCTAAGGCTGTTGAAAGCCACATAAGTTAACTTCTAATTTACTTTCAAAAATGACCATTAAATTGGGTTCAAACTGAACATTTTTTCTGACCCAAACCAAAACATTTCACTTCTGAGTATTTATTTAAGAGTTCTTGAAATTGCGTGAAATTCTAAAGAGGAACAAACTGGAGGCTTTTGTGAAACTTGATTTTGTTTGATATGATTAATTCAGCCAAACAGCAACAAGTCTGTGATATATTTTAGACAGTTGGCATTTACTACCAGAACTTGCTTTGGTTGTAAGATTGAGGTGGCATGGCAAAGGGGAATGCTCCAATGTTTTCCTTTTCTCTTAAATTACCGCCTCATCCTATCCCTCCTCTCTCCACTTGGCATCTGCATAGGTGTTTCTGCCCCGTGGACTCTGAGCACCCTGGGGATGGACCTCTTCCTTGGTCAATATTTGTGGATAACCCATCCAAACTGAATCCCAAAGCCTGGTGTTTCTGGGCACTGCCATATCAGACGAGTAAGTAGGGAATTGTGGAGTCCTCAAAAGCCGAAGGAATATGGCAGGACAGCTGGGAAATTGCACGTTAAGACTCACAGGCACCCAAAAAAGGATCTAGGTAGAAATCCATGTACCTTCACTCCTCAGACAGTTGCCAGAGAGGATTTAATCCCGAGCACAGGGTTTTCATGTGAATGCCTGAATGCCTGGATGAGTCCAGGTATAAAGGACAAATACTGTGACGTGAGTGGAGCAAATAAAATCTGAGTGAGAGCAGACGTGCTCCTGCACTCCCTCCATGCATGTAGTGCAAAACTGAACTCCATGGAGATGTTACTGATTTGCATTGTATGCAAAGGACCTCCTACTCTGTACAGTGAGCTCCACGACAAGCTCTGTGGCAGACAGGAGAAATGCTGCAGTTCTGTTGGAGTATGGGGATTTTTCTTGTTTTATTCCTAATCCTCAGCACCAATGCTGTATGTGCACTAGCAATCTGCACGTGGTCAAAGAAGCTACAATCTTCTCCAAAGCAGGACGGAGCATAATCTTTCCCATTTTGCCTTAATGCCTGTAGTAAACTAATCTCAAATTAACCCAACTAGAAAGGCAGGCTTTGGGGTGAGTTTGAGTAAGTGCCAGGAGGAAAGCACAGTCATAATTACACAAGCAAGGCCAGGAATTAAGGGTGGAGCATAACAAATCAGCAGCCCCCAGGCATTTACCACATCATTTGAATGCCATCACCTCAACTTCAGTCATACTCACGTGCCAGAACCAGGGGCACATTCAAAAGGGAGAGTCTCGGCCAGGGAGCCTGCCTCTAGAGCTGTGGGTTGTTGGCATCGACTGTATCTAAGCTTATTTCTTCTAATGTCAAATACTGTTACTGCACCTTACTGGGCTTGACTGTCCACTTCACTATGTCCAGATCAACTGTGAAACTAGCTAATCTGGTGTAAAGCCAGTATACTTTAACGGGGACTAGCTACCAGTAGGGTGGGGGTTTATATTTATTGGTAACTCCAAATGATAGACCACTATTATGTTGACAGGAGGGTCTGGCAATCATTCAAACTAAAGCATTCATTTTGGTGAGTACAGGAGCCAAAGTACCAGCTGCTGCCGATGTAGTGACCGTAAGTTTTGGCCTTGTCTGCACTTGTTATCAATACAGATGCTAACAGAGAAACTGCTGACTGCAAACAAAGGGGAATGGTTTCCCTTTCTGCAGCCTCATCCTTACATATTTTTGAATGGTTTGTCTTTCCCCTCTCTGCAATTCCAAAAGTCGAGGTGAAAAGGATCTGGGCATTACTCACTCTAGGGTCACCTGAGCCACAGCATCCATAGAACTGTATCCGTTCTCCATGAAGATCTCCGTATATCGGCCCATTTTGATGGCTTCCAGCCACTCACCCACCGACCTGTAGGCGCTGCTTCCGACTGGACTGTGCTCTACCAGCAGATTTGATACTCTAAAGACAAGCACAGGCAGAAAAAGCAAACAGAATCAGTACTCACATGTACCCAACGTGACCCAGTTCCTTGCATTTTTGTATGGTAAAGATTCTTTTGTTGCATTTTCAGTGATTGCTGCAGCCTAAATGCTCCCGACAGGCTTGATATGCAATGTACTGAATGTACCGCTTCACCTGCAACTTCACCCACTTTTGAGTTAGTTCCTGCCATCTCTGGTCCGCACTGCAAGCAGAAAGAGGAGGAGACGACTGGCGTCCATCCCCATCACCTCTCACCCACAAGCAGGTTCCTCTTCTATCAGGCTCCGCCAGTCATTCCTACTTCCAAGTCTTCGGTTTCATTCTTCCCGCTCTGTTTTCCTTCTCTTCCCTTAAAGCTCATAATTAACTTAGAGACAGCCCAGAGCCTGGAACCAAAATTACATTTCCCAGCAGCGGCCATTAACAGCAGGCTGCTGTTAACACTTCAGGGGCTGCCCCCGCAGAGCCAGGTGGGGGTTTCGGATGCGGGCAGCATCTAGGGAGCCCTGCAGAGAGCAGCAATGCTCCAACCACGCTCCAGCCCTGAAACCAGAGCCAGACTCCTGCTACCCCCACCCTGGCTGAAGATCTCACCATAGCAATTGCTACCTGCTCGGTTATGCCACGCACGGAAGAAGCAATTCAGGCAAATAATAACCCTTCAGCACGGCAGAAACACCAATACAGTACCTGGCACAAGTGATCCATGCCATGTATGGGTCCACTGCCCTACTAATGATGTGCAGAGAGCAAGAGGAGCTTGTGGAAAGTCAGCCGGGGAGAAAAAAAATACATTTGTCCCCTGCTTTGTAAATCAGGACATATATAAGCCTTCCATAAAGATTACTACCCACAGGCAAAAAAACCATTTTCTAGGTCAGCCTCTGAGGGTGAGAATTACACATAAAAGACTTTCAACTGGACAGAGAGCTGGGATATTAGATTATTATAGCACTTCAGAAATCTTCATATATTTTATGAGAGCATTATTATTATTTGTTTATTTAATAGCTACACTGAAGGGTCCAATAAAATCTGAATATTTGCAGTACCAAGAACATAATGGCTTCCCATAACACTTTATACACATGAGGAATTCAGAACTCCCAAGTAATCATAACAAGAAGTGGATTTTCATCACTAATGTCAGGAGGTACCTACTGATATGCACACGCTGTAATGTAGAGAGCGACTTTCTCCCTTATTTGCATTAATGAGAATTTCCATAAAGAATACATTACGTATATAAAAAAAGTCCTTTACAGCTGCTGTATGTTGAAATTATGATTCATTTGGAATTACTATGGTCTGGGCATGGCAATCTATGATTACAGAAATACAGTCCCAAGGCCTGGTGGTTCAGGTGCTCCAGCCACATCAAAAATATCCACAGCAGCTCTGAAAAGAATTTTGGAATTGCATGGACCTGTTGATGGAATAAAACATCAGCAGAGTGCTTAGCAGCTCAAGGAAATGGTTGGTTATTATTTTCCTCTTTTCTGGCACAACAGCTTGGTACAAATGAGTGCATAAACCATCACGTAACTAGCCTGGAAAATCACTGTTGTGAACTGAAAATGAAAGACAAACATTACATATGTTATGCTACCATAAACCTTCTCCTGCAGGTTTGCTGGAACTGACATTACTAATTGCTAATAAGAGTAATTTCTTCTTCAGATAGTAAATGGTGCATGCAAAATAGCTTAAGGAATCTATCTCGTATTTAAAAATTAACTGAGATTTTGTGCTTCTTCTCTTCCAGGGCATGAGATGTCATGCACAGGAACACACCAGCACAGGGACATGAGGTCCAGCTGCAACATGGTCACATGCAGCTGTGCAAGACTCACTCGGAAGGTGTGGAGGCAGATGGGTCTAAGCTCACAACAGCACATCTGCTTTGGTCCACACCACCAGTCTAACCTCATCTTACATCCCTCTCAATCCTGTCCAAGGAAAGCGTCATGTCTTTTCTTTCCTCCTCTGAAAATAAGCTCTTCTGAAAGGGCCTCCTTCCAGTGTTAATCAGGGGAACACCATTGCCATCAGTGAAGCAATGGTGATTTATATTCATCACTCCTTCATGACCTTGCAGGGGACTGAGTGACTAGCAACACAGATGGCTCAGAAGTAATACCTGCATGCTTACAGCAAAAAAAAGAAAAAGCCTCTCCAAGAAACCAAGCCTCTCCAAGAGACCAGTATGGTGGAGACCTCAATACTAAAACTCACTAAAAAAAATTAAAATCTTTTTTTCCCAAGTGCAGCTTTATTTCTTAACCATTCAGATATTTCCTAGCTATTCAGATTCACATTGAACCACACACTGGCTGGTCTATTCACTTAATGTGGTTTTAGCAAACTGTTTGTGTACAGCTCTTTGGGAACCACAGAGATCCTCTCATGACTACTAAGTCTGTCAGAACTGGCGGTGCTGGCTAGCATGCCTGGAAACAGTTGTCAAAGGATGCACTTGGACATCTGTGAGCTTTGCACATCCTCAGAGTTTCCCCAAGAGATGCTCTTCATTTGTGTTACCAAAATAAAGTCAACAGGCAGATAATTTGAGTAGCATTTACTATCTACTTCATGCACTCAAGTCATGGCCTCTCTAACCTTGGGGTAGAGCACAGGTAGCTTTACCATAGACCTATAAATAGCGCTGAAACTCCCGTTTCTGAAAGATAGGCCACAGTAATTTTCTTTGTGGCAGCAGCACTACATTTATAGAGTAATTGAATTGCTCACCTGCCTGCCAATTTCAACAGAAAAAATTGATTCGGGAAAACTCCCTTGGACATAATGAAGCTGGAGTAACGTCTACCCACAGACGGGCACAGGCTAAATAATAAGTGGTAATTCAACCCCAGGGGTGGGTATTCAGACAAGGATCTCGCTCTGAGAAATGGCTCTGGCCCAAGTTTGTACCTGCTCGATGCATTAACCAGCGTCTTCAAGCTGCTTGGGTTACGGATGAGCTTGTCCAACATGCTGACAATTTCGTCAAACTTGGGCCTGCTGTTGCGGTCTTTCTGCCAGCAGTCGAGCATTAGCTGGTAGAGAGCAGCAGGGCAGTCCATGGGACTTGGCAGGCGATAGCCTTCCTCCACGGCTTTAATCACCTGCGGGAGACAAAACATGAGGCTGATGAGTTGCTTTTCTTCCTCTCGTCTTTTTTCCAAACGTAAATTGAGTTAACAGTCTCAGAAAACTTTAGGACTAACAATATGCCCACATAAAATCCCACACCCCTCCAACTCTGCACACAAGAGACAAACCCAGTAAACTGCACTATCTTTCTTATTTTCTATGGGATCAGTTGAATAACTTTATTTTTGGTCACTGCAAAATCAATCTGTAAAGCCAAAGCACTGCTGCAACCAGAAGGCCAGACTGCCAGGTTGCATTTGTTCAAAGCTCAGCTGAGGTCTGTAGGTTATACACCAGGAAACTCCCAGAGACTACTCTTAAGTATGCGAAAAGCAGCCTATGGAGCTTTATGGCATCTTCTTGGAGTGCAGTGATTTTGTTTATTCAGATGTTGGCTTCTTTTTAAATGAAAAGGCATGTGCTAGACCACAAATTTGTATTACAGTAATAAAAGTCTGACTGTATTTCAAAAGAGACTTTGAATGTTAATTGATGGATGGATTCAAGGCAGAGGCAGAACAACCGTCTCATATATCATTCAATACTGTCTGGGTCTAGTCATTTCTTAGTGTGGCCACATTTCTGCCAGGAATTTAAAATGTTAGCCCAAGAGTATGTAAATTAAAAACAGGGGAGAGTTGTTGCCCTGACTTCAAATACAAACCATCTATGGCGCTATATCTAAACCAAGTGGTATGCACATGTGCTGCCTGCCCTCTCAAAAGGCAGAAATTAAAAAATGAGGGCAAAAATTGAAGAAAGCAACTTGTTTCCTGCAGTTTGGGACAGATTTACAGTAGTGCTCCAAGCTCAGCAGTTCTCATTTTGAGCCATTACAATTTTCAGGAGAATGCAGCTCATGTTTCAAGCTACAAGGGTCTTGTGTCCATGCCAAGAGAATCCCGGCATACCATCTTCACGCTTTCTACTTCCAAGACTCCTTGACCAAAAGGACCTGGAAGCAGCTAGTTGTTATACGGAAAATCACAGTGCTCCACTGTTGGACTCCAAGGACTGCTTCAGATGCCATTCATTCTAGGCACCGTCTCACAATCTGAAAACATCCTGTGTTTAAAAACAAGGCTCTGTGGTTAGCATGGAAGTTGTTTTCTTGATGTTTAGTCCTTATACGAGCAGTACAGGAAGAGCCGCATTAGGCTGGCACTGCATTTCAGAAAGCTCCAAAATACAGGACCGCATGGATCGTTTTCAAATCGTCCTCCACCACAAGGCTTTTTGCCAAGTGGAAGAGTCCCAGGAATGAGCCAGGCTGGCTGAGCAGCAGTAGTGGGAACCTCGAACTCTGTAAAGGCAGGCATAGTAGAGGAGTAGTTAGGCGAGGCTTTGTAATCTTCTCCAAGGATAGTGAGCACATCTGAAGATCTGGCCCACAAGACATATAGTCCTTTTACACCCATCTAAGATTTCATCTGTCGGTGGAGCAGCTGCACTGCTCTCCACCCAACCTGCACTTGCAAAGCAACCTCTTCTACAGCCTGGCTTTTGCTCTCAGCATCAGAAGCCGGCTCCACCACACTATGTTATCTGCACTCTCTGTTCTTCACATCATGCTTTTCAGCTGGTCCCCAATATCAAATTTGCAGCTGCCCTATAAAAAAAACGCCTCAGTGGCACAGCCACAAGAACATTATTTGCTGTGTCCGTGTCCATATTTATAACAATAATGGACCATCCTCCAGCTGTAGCAGAAAGAAAAATAGTAGCAAGACAGGGAACAGACCATCTGGCACCAGCTCCGAATATCTGAACTACATCTGCAATGGGGTTATGCATGTTTGATATTCCTGGCAGTAACATCACAATCAATAGCGTTAACTCAATTTACAGGATGCCGTTCGTTCTGGCGATACAATGTAAATGGTATCAAAATACTGCAAAGACCTAGGATGCTGAAATACACTCTTGCATCTGAAGGTGCCCTGGGAGTCTGGCAATAAAAGGAGCAAAAGAAACAAACAACAAAGATTGAGTTACTTGTAGCCATCACAATACAGAGAAAATAAGAAAATGGCACATTTGCTGTTCAATTCATTGGCACATAGTGCTTTGTAAGACTTGAAGAGCTAAAATTTGCACCTATAAGGAGGCATTTTTATCCCTGTTCCTCTTCTAGGCAAACGCTCCTTGCTTACAGATTGGGGTGACTGATGATTTGGGGTGGTCTATTCCAGTAAATCAAAACAACACTTCTAGCTCTGTGTTTTCATAAAACCACCAGTTCGAAGACTAAAATGCAACCACTGATCATCTAGCTTAGCAACCTGTGTACAACAGGCCACAAAATTCCTCTGAACAACTCTTGCCTCAAAGCCTTATCTTGCGGTCAAGTCAAAGCACATTTTCAGAAGGCCATTCAGAAGCCAGCACAAGTTTAAAAGACAGTTTGTAGCTTTTGCAGTTACAACGCTGCATGCACCTCCTTTAAAGCAATCTGGCTGTAACATGATGAGAATCGTTTTGCTCATCACCAACTGTGCTTACCAGAGACGTGCTTTAATTACAAGCCATGAAACAAGAAACTCTCATGCAACAGAGTCCAAAATTCATGTGAGCAGAGACCCTTGAACCTCTGCACGAAAGCCAATGCTGTATCTAGCACCCCTGATTCTTCTGCCAACATGAGCAGGAGAGGAAAGAAACAGAGGAGGCCTTCAGAAGATGCAGAAGGAAGTAATAAATCGCATGAGAAACACGCCACAGCACTGAATTAAGTTTCCCAGGCCATCGCCATCTGGGCACTTGCCACCTGCACAGAGGCAGAGAGGTAACCCAGGCAGTGCCTGAGAAGGAACTAATGCTCATAAATATCTCATCAGTCCTCTCCTTTCTGCTGCTGAAAAAATCATCCGCTTCTTCTGAGGGAAGCATGAGATTCACCCTTTGCCCCCTAGCACACGGAGGCATTTAGGCTTTTCGGAACAGTTCCGCAAAGTGCAGATGTTCATAGCATTACAGTCCAGACAAGGGACTCCCCTGGCCACAGAACATTATTTCACTGGCACCAACCTGAATCTTAGCCTGGCATTTACCGAACAACATCTGTCTTATTCCAGTTCATCAGCATTAAAGATAGTTACAGCGCTCAGTGTGACCAAAAAAGCTTGGCTCTCAATTCTCTGCACAGGCTATGGAAGGAAGTTTCTGTATTTGATTGAGATAAATCCCTGCATAGATGCATGCTGCTTTACCAAACTCCCTGCAAATGTGACAGCCTCAGAAACGCAGAAGCGCTGGGGCATTCATGCCAAACAGTGCACTCGTCTGCCTGGCAAGAAGCATGGCGCAACCTGTCTCAAAGGTACTGCTCATTTCCACGCCTGGACTTGAAGAGAGATGAGACAGCAGCTCAGCATGACAGGTAGTAACGTCCACTGATGGCAAAAGCTCGCAGACAAAACACATGAGAAACAGAATACTCGGACAGAGCCTCTGCTGCCAGCGAAACGGCAGAAAGTCATGGGGAGAGGGATGCTGCTCAAAAATGAAAAAAGGATTAAACATCGGATGTTGTGACCAGAGGAAAGCCATGGCGGAGCAAGGACCTGTTTGCTTTGCCCAGCCAGCAGCAGCATTTCCACAGGCAGCAGGGCTGCAGAGATGAAGTGGGAGGGATGAGGAATGACTCCACATGCAGAGTGGTGTATTACCCCCCTCATCACCGAGCTGCTCTGGTGGCCCTCACCGCATGTACTAGGCTGGCACCCTCAGAAACCTCCACACATCATGGTTCTCAGAGATGTGAAGAGGAAGGAGTAGCCTACAAAATCTGCCAACCCCAGGCTTAAATTTTTTTAGGATTAGGCAAGGACAGATGTTTCTGGTGAGGTCAGGGCAGAAGGTAGCCCTGCAGTAGGATCAAGAGGTCCTTACACAGGCTGGGATCTGGGTCACAATTGGGACCAGAAACAGTGTTCCCAGACATCTCCCTGTTTGGAGATACTTCAGAGGGTGGCCTTGAGGTCAGAGTTTCAAGGGGGCACTGGGGCCCAGGAGCAAGGGGACACAACTTGAAGGGTGCTGCAGAAACAAACCACGAGAGCTTGCATTAGCACAGGCTGACACAACGAGAGCAAAACTACACTCTTGAGATCAGCAATGCAAGGTAAACTGAGACGCAGCTCTCTGGACTGCTGTCACTAGATCAAATCACCCGGCTTTTGTGCAGGGAAAACAAAGCCCTTACCACGACTCTCTTGAGTTTCTGCTTTACGCAGCAGTGGGGGTTTGAAGACACAATTGAAATGCTGCCAGTTTATCAGCATCTATCCCCTGGCAGACCTTTGTCATTAAGCAGAGGAGGAACAGGCTCCAGCTCTAACAGCATTAGTGAAGCTCCAGCGGTCTGCTGGGGGAAGCAGGCTTGCCTCTGTGCAGACACATTTCCCTCTGCGCACAGCCTGTTCTGGGCTGCTGCTGCAAAAAACAGAGCACCAAACAGGAGGATCGTTTTTGTCTGGCGTAGGGGAGCAAAGCCCTTTTCACAGCCGCTCTCCTCCTCCTGTCCCCATCCTGTCTCTCTGATTGCAGAACAAACGCCGAGCCCTCCAAGTCCCATCACGCGGCAGCTCCCGCACGTGCTTACATCTTGGTTTGTCATTTCCCAGTAGGGCCTCTCGCCGTAGGACATCACCTCCCACATCACTATGCCATAGCTCCAGACATCGCTGGCCGACGTGAATTTGCGGAAGGCGATTGCTTCGGGTGCCGTCCATCGGATGGGGATCTTCCCTCCCTAGAAGGGAAAAGAAAAAAACCCACACAAAACAAAACCAAAAAACAGATTGCAGAGGAGGGCAGAGAACATGCAAAAGAGGACAAAACAGCACTTCTTAGAGCACCGAGGGATGTTATTTTCTCTCTGGAAAGAGACATCGAATTTTAAAGTAAATCTGTTTGACAGCATGGGGCCCCTTTCCACATTATCTCAGCCCATAAGCATTTGTAGGCTGCCTACTAATTGGCTGTCCTGAAGGTTTGTTGTTTGAATGCTGTTTGAATGCTGGGACATGTATAGGATCAACATCTCAATTATGTTGCACGGGTTGGTAGGGGAATACAGTTCCTCCGTTTCTGAGAGCGAGCGGGGGAGGAACAGACAGCTCTGAAGCCGACGAAGACTTTGATCTCACGAAGGGTTTCATGCAAATTGTGCGGAAGTAATGCCCTCCCTTTTTTTTTTATTTCTTATTTTTTAATGCAGTCCTGATCCTGCTGAGAGATCTGCGTAGCGGGCACAGAAATCTCTGTGTGCAAAGACCAGCCTGCTTGGCCTCTGCTGTGGGACTGAAAATGATGCCACAGCTGTCAAACATGCTTTGCTCTTTCCTTTTCCCCTTTCTACTATTTTAGAAATCAAACTTCAGACCAGCTCTGAAAAGGAGGAGGGGAAGGGGAGTTTGGATTAAGGAACACTTTTCTCATTGGGTTTAAAGAGTTGTCTCCCTTGATTTATATCAAAATATATTTCACTGTGAAGTCCCTTCCTCTCAGCATTGAGCTAAATATTGGAAGGTCTCACTGAATGCCTCCTAACAGTGTTTGTTATTGCAAAAAGGCAGCATTTGGAACGCGTTTTCAAAGCAAATTTTAAAAAGTCCCTTCTTCCAACAGTTATTTATTCATAGGCTTATCAGCGCATGCCTGAAACGAGGGGGCCAGATTCTCGGCAGTGCCAATTAGCACATGGCAGCACACTGCAGCCACAGCAGGGCTGGCCGAGAGCCCTCCAGCCTGCAGGGAGGCTCTGCTCCAGCCGTGCGCCGAGTGCTGTTGCGGGGCCGTGACTGCCAAGAGCTGAAAGGCCTTTCCCAGATCTCCGCGGGAACTGGGAATGTGACCCAGAGAGCTCCCACCACCTGTAAAACAATACCTTTGGCAAAAAAACCCCACGCTAATAGGACACCTTCAGGCGTGCCAATCACTGCCGCGAATGTTGGAGGCTCTCTCCAAGACTGTGCTGCTGTCCATCCCCTCTCTGCCATGCTGGGGCCATGTGGTCTCATACTGGGATGGGTGGGTTGATGTCAAGAAAGCATGGATCAAAGGTGGAAAGGCTGCAGAAACTCTTTCTCAGATTGGGGTAAATTACCCTCAGCAGGGTAACACTGAGGACAATGTGCATCATTTCTAACAGGCACTACATGCTCACCAATGTTTTAAAAGGGTCAAATTGTCCAGAAGACTATGGGTTTACAATTCTGCATGGATGCCTAAGCAAAGCACTTGCTCTTGTTCTTTCTTCCTCCCTTTGGTGTACACCAAAGAGGACAGAACAGAGCTGGGAGGCAGCATCTTTGCAAAGTTTGCTATTTGACTCAAGTGTTCAATATTAACTTGAAACTCAGTAGTTGAGTTCTGCCTCATTTGGCCATCCCCACCACAAAGTTACAGACATCTGCAAAATTAATCTGGTAACCATTAACTGGTAACACCCGGACAACCCCTCGTGCACAGTTTAGAGGCTCTGGATTTGTAGAAACCTCTTTGCTAGAGAGCCTGAATACCAAAATATAGCACCGAATACACTTTTCCTGAGCTCACTCAGTTTGGTATCCTCATAACTCACCCTGGTTGTGTACGCTGCTTCAGGGTCATCTTCCAGCACCCTGGAGAGGCCGAAGTCTGACACCTTGCAGACCAAGTTGCTGTTGATTAAGATATTCCTGGCGGCCAGATCTCTGTGTACATAACCCATGTCCGACAGGTACTTCATTCCTGACGCGATGCCTCGCAGCATCCCAACCAGCTGAATGACCGTGAACTGCCCGTCGTTCTTCTGCAAAGGGAAGGAGACACTTGATCAGTTCAGAGTCTCTGCACCCTCAGCATTGTGTGTGCACGAATAAAAATGCAAAGGCAAGTCTCCAGGGAAGAAAACCAGGAAAATTAATAATTCATTACTCCCATGCTCTGACCATGAAGCTTTTCAAAGTTTCACTGTTTGGATTAGGATCTCTAGAGATAAAGCTAAGGAGTTCTTTTAGTTCTTTTAACTGGAGATCAAGGAACAAGCTATTTCCACTGGTGACTGATAAAGAAACTGTGTCTGGGAGTGAACACATGTAATTCTGTGTATGAAGGCATGGGGGTGGGCTCTCTCTGAGTCAGATAACTCAATGGCACCAAGTTGTACAGAAATCCTACCTGCAGAGGTCCACATGTGAATAGCTGGGGGCAGAGCCTCTTCCCCATGTTGCCACACCATGTACCAAAACACTTTCCCCTCTCCTTCCTTTTCTAGCTCTCATGTTTCATGGAAAAACTGACAAGTTTGGGGTTTGCCATGATGCAGTGTGGATGTGCTTTTGAAAAATCAAGTTTTGCAGGACAAGTTAATAATTTCCATGCAGTTGACTGCCTTCTAAAATAAACATAATATCCTCCAATTTATTCTTATCTGTTTGTATCGATGCACGCACCAGGTCCTTCATGATGCTGTATAAATATAGATCAAAAGGACAACTTATCTACTCCTGCCTCCAGACAGCATCAACAGCTGGATCAGCACCCAGCAAACATTTTCAGTGATTTTAACCATCTGCAAAGAACCCAAAATTTAATAAAGATCTCCCTGGAAAAAGGATCTAAGTATTACCTTTAAAAATGTATCCAGAGAACCATTCTCCATGTACTCAGTCACTATCATTACTGGTTTGCCTGGAGAAAAAAATGCACAAGTTGGTTACCAATTCCTTTTAAAAACTTTAACAATAAAAAAAAAGCCCTTTCATAATGCACCTGAATATGAATATACAGCTAGGCAACAGTAAATCTACACCGAGACAGTGGTGTCCCAGCAGGATGACAATAGTTTTTGCCAGAATATATGTAGAAATATGGAGATTGAGGAGGAGGGGATGAAAAAGCAAGCCCTAGAACTGTTGAGATGATGTCTAAGGAAAAGGTTGCAAGCTGAACCCAGGCAACATATGTGCAACATTGTCCTCATCTCCATGAACAAGCTGAAAGCTTGCAGACGCCCAGCTGCACACAGCAACCTCTTTGGACTCTTCCCTATTGCTTCAACACCCTGAAGCAACAACAGGAGCAACTAGGGTGATCTGAAGCATCTATCTGATTTTGGTAGCCACCAAGACCAGGAGAGGATTACATTACATCCATTTTAATTCAAGCAATCCCACGTGACTACCCTTGTAAACACATCTGGAAGTACGAAAAGGAATATTTATGCCGAAGAACAAAAGCGAGTTAAGTATGGAATGAGTGCTAGCAGAAATCAAAATAAAAGTTCTTAGCAAAATACCTAGTCCCCTATTGTTGACAGGAATAATAATGTTTTTCCAAATCTATTTGATTAATTTTCATGCCCGAGTCATTTTAATGGTAATTATATATAGTTTTTGCTTGGGTTTTATATCTAATTTCTCGCCAGCTTGCCACAATGACATAGCAATAATTAACGTGGTGTGCTCCAGCCCTTGTAAATTCAATGAAATCTTACAAGAACATGTAAATTATTTTTTATTTAAATCAATTTCCATTAGCTAGCATGAAGCACAGACAAAAGAGAAGCTGTCAATTATTTGTAAAGTGCATTATAAATGTCTTTCATAGAAATGATCGATGAGAGCTGCCGTGTGTCATAGCATGCATGTGAAGGTAAATGCTCCTAAAAACTGGTGCATATTCTACCATTTAGATTGATCTTAATCTTCCCACTTTTCCATTATCATAACTATTTACCTAATTTACTGCATAATTATCTACGTAATAAAGCTAATTGTAAAATTGTCAATCAAAACACTCACTGTTGTGCAGATATGACCTTTTGCAGCACGAGGGACCTGAGCTGCTTCGATTCTTTTAAGTTAAAATCACAGCTATAGCCTGAGCTTGAAGCTTGCCAAAAGCATTACATTTATATGAGAAAAGCACCTCAGGGCCGTGAAAGATATCACGGAATCCCAAACAAAGTAATGGGTCCCATCTTCAAGGATGACAGCCATCCATCTATGCGCAACATTGGCTGCGTACAGGTGGGAGGAGGGATCTCAGCTGACATTGCTGTAAGTTGACAGACGCATCAGTGGCTACACAGGGAAGGAAAATCTCAGGTATATTTTTTTTTCTTTTTTTTCTTTTTGTTTTTCAACATTAAACCCCCAGTTGGAGCATGAAGTTCCTTATCTTTGACACTTCAAAGTAGCGTTGCAGTGAGCCTGGTGTCTCGTTACACCACCACCCTGGGGGATCTCCTTCAGATTCCTGCCTTTGGTTGCCACCAGAGAAAAGAAAATAAGATTTCTGGCACTTATGTTTCATTATCTGACTGCTGCAGGTTGACAGTAATCATGGAATAAATTAGCCCCATATCCAAGAGCATGGAAATAAGGACATAAACAGAATAACTTTCAACTAAGTAAATGAAAAGTAAATATCAGCCCTTCCAAAGCACTGGGCTGATTCTCCCTGTCAGCAGGGCTCCTTCCCGCTGGCATTACAAGGCCATAAAATCTGTGTAGATATCACTCATATCAATGTACTAATGCAACACGCACACCGTCAGCGCAACCAAACGGGATGTGAATGAAAACACGCCTGTCATTACCTTTGTAAAGTAGAAAAAGCTAAGGGCTTGTCTGTACGGGGACAATGAAGACGATTAATCCAAATTAACTAAGGTGTGCGTTTGAACTCGATTAGTTAAATGGTATTAAGCCCCTGCGTGGATGTTCTCATTCAGAATTAAAAATGGCCTAATTCAATCTGACTTAATTTACTTCCAGAGTAAATCGTGATGCAGCAAAGACATTTTACCCTAAAGATCTGAACCTGTGAGAGGCTAAGGACTAAAACACTGAAGGAAAAAGAAGTTACACAATACTTTGAGATAGCAGCGTATTTTGAGATTCATAAAGGTTGTTTTGGTCCCTTTGAAAGAAAATAAAAAAGCTAGAAAGATGCTCCAGATGTCCTATGCAAAAGATTTTGAGTGCAGCAAAGAAGCATTCACTGAGATTATGAGAAGCTCATGGTGCCTGTACCTCTCCTGCATCCAAACTCCAGTAGCTCCCAGTCTAATCTAGAAGCAAAGCTCCCAGCGTTTCCATGGACTTTGGAGCAGACAGCTACTTTATATAAAAGGCAGTTCGTTAGGTAGGCACATCTTTTCTAAACGTGGGATTCCCATCCATCCCAAGGCCCCAGCAGCCAGAAAGACTCAAGCTCACATCAGCAGCATCTTTTATGGGTGTATAATCATCACTTGCTTCCTGCCCAATAGCCCTTCTACCTGCAGAGATAGAAATGGGTGCTTTGATGTATCAAGGGCTATACAAGGTGACCCCAAAAGATTTTGATATTTATTCAATTTTTGGTCATTTTTTCTTTTCTTCTTGAAAGTTTTAGGAAATGTAATTTCAAGGAAAAATGCAAGAAAAGGCTGTTGATTGCAAAATAATTTTGATTTTGACTAGGTTAAAAGGTTATCAACAGGACAAACAGCTAATGTCTCTGTACCTTCTCTCTGGGAGTTCTGAAAAAGAACTAATTTTGGAGACGCTGCCTCTGATGAATGACAAATGGTGCTAACAGCAGTCACATGGCCCCAAACGTCAACATTTGAGCAGTAGTAGCTAAGCTCTGACATTACCAATCATGAATATAAGATGGAAGACAGCCATTCACACTTGTGAGGCTGGTGATTCTTCAGCTCGCAAAAACTTTCTTAAAATATATCTTAAAATACAGGAGCGGTTGTTCTCAAAAAAAGAGAAATCCTTGATGCAAATAATGTACATCCTCCAAGGCTTTAAAATGGAAAAACAATAACACCTCTGTACCATCCACAGCCAGAGAGGCTTGGGTTGGGCACATTTGGATGTCCCTTCCTCCGCCCTTACCCTTACTGCATACAGTAGTTCGGAGAAGAACTGGTCTGGGGAAGCTACGGAAGGTTATTTTGTTAACTGAGCAGTCAGATCTCAGTAACTCTTGTGCTGAGATGTTTTGCCAGCTCTGTCACATTTTCCTCAAGCCCTCAACCCCTCTCATTATCTATATGTCAGCACCAGGAGCAGCTATTACCACAAGCATCACTAGCAGATCCCAGAGGGAGCTTGCCTTAATCGTGGTTTTGCACAGTCCTGTCGTCTTCAGCTACACTCCTGTTGTGCTCCCCTGCTTCTGGAAAGCAAAACTTCAGCTAACTTCTGCCCCTGCTCACATCCCGTGTGAGTGATCACAAGGATCAGCACTACCCTCCTGGGGCCTTTGCTTCAGTGGTTTCACAAAATACCCTTCATGGCTGGAAATCATCAGGGGTTGTGGAGTGCTTTTTTTTTTTTTTTCCTCAGACTCTTGGTAGCAAAATCCTCCCCACTTCCCTGCCAGGCAAATTTCTTCCCACTTCTTCACACATCTTTGCTCACTCTCGGGCTCATGTGGTTTCAAAATTAAATAAAGGCAGGAATAAGAAGCGAGCTTGCTTAAAAACTTCATGGATGGCTTGGCGTGACTGTGTTCAAAACACACTTGCATCTCGCAGGCGGTAGGTGCTGCTGAACTACTTGGAAGGCAGAGGTCAGGCAGCACGCTTCACCGGCATCCAGACAGCCCAGGCTTACTGCCGTCTCCATCATCCACCCACTGCCTGAGGCTGGCCAGGCATGCCATCTAGTATTTCTGCCTCATTTTATTTTGGGCCTTTGAAGAGCAATCTTCTCTTAGTCCATGCATATTATGCCTGGTTGAGGCGAAGTTTGCAGAGGGAGTTAATGTTTTTTATCATTTTATGCATTGTCTATCCATTCAAGCTGGAAGAACGCTGAAATCCTTCGGGCACAAACCCCCTTTATGATGCTGGGGAACCCGCTCCTGGCTGAACCTACAAAGTGTGACATTCTGGGCAAGGGGAATTCACTATTTTTTTGAGAAATTACAAAAGGCGCAGTCAAAATGCGAGTTACGCAAGTCTTCCTCCACTAATCAACTCTCCCATCAGCCAGAGTTCAAGGACAGAAGCTCACAGCAACTTGCACCTACTTTTTGTGACGACGCCTTCCAGGTGGATGATGTTGGGGTGGTCAAACTGCCCCATGATGCTTGCTTCTCCCAAGAAATCTCTCCTCTGCTTCTCTGTGTAGCCCACTTTAAGCGTTTTGATAGCCACTGGAAACTCACGCTTTCCCTGCAGCTTCAGCCGCCCGCTGCAGACTTCCCCAAATTCACCTTCAGAGAAAAATCAGTAAGAATGAGATCACTGCACATCGAAGGAACGCACAGCACGTATCCATCTACAGTGCGCAGCCTGGCTCCTACAGATAGTTGATTGAAAGCATGCAGGTCTGTCCCTCATTCATGGATGTGGAAAGCTGAACACCACAGCAATCACCATCTCAAACAGCCAGCGTACCACAAGCCAAATAATTCATAAGCACAAGAAAACTAGGCAGAAAAAATGTAATTTTCCTGTATTTAAAGAGCTATGCTCTATATTCTATTGGGCTTTTTCTTCGAATCATGTTTTTGTCTCCTAGATGAAAGAGTCTTGTCACATCCCGTATCATGGCCCAATGTAGATAACTGTAAAACACATTTGCTTCTTAACCTTCCTTTGGTAAGTTACACTGCTGTTAGCCTTCCACAGCAATATGTATTTCTATAGCCTGTAAACCCTTTCTGATTTTATGACCATTTTTCAAAAAGTATCTCAAATGGATTTTTTTTTTGTTTTTTTTTCTTCTGGTGAACAGTAAATTACCTCTAAAAATACCAGAGGATTAAAAAAATATTTCTAAGGTTGGATGCAAGTCCAAACAAACAGCTTAATTGGAAAGAAAATGGGAATTTCTTCTCTTAACTCATTAACTTTTTTCTCCCAGATGACTTCTTAATTTTTGCTTCAAGACTGACCTTAGTGGGGGAGGAGAAAAAGGTTAAAATGGTGAAAATAACCTGAAAAATTAAGCATCCATTGAAAAATTCAACTTAGTCCAAACTTGACCACTTTCTGCTATTTCCAGTTCAGTCCCTGAATTTCAAAACTGTGGATAATGACAGGCTTGTCCTTAATTTCATCTGGAACACGGTCCCCATGATCTGCAGGGTAGGTAACAGCACAAATACTTCACAACTCTTCCCAGATCTCTTGTGTCAAGAAAGCCAACCCTCCACGCTGCTAAGGGTCACGAAACACATTTCCATACCAGCTCCAATAACTCTTTCAATGGTTATGCAGGAAGCTTCAATTTCCTTAGCAAACTCATGGACGGCTTGATTAGGGTCCTCATAGGTGTGGGGGTCAATGTAGGTCCTTACTCCAGGCAGTTTAACTGCAAACACAAATTAAGAGCGTAAACGGCACATGACATGACAGATGATGGACAATACACACTCCTGTCCCTTGTTCTCTGCTTTGCTGGAAAACACTGCAGCATGGAAACCTGTTTCTATGGAAAAAAAATGAACGGCATTCTTGGAAAATGACATTCAGTTTATATGCGACATACACACAACTTCATCCTAATTCCAAAAGCGCACAACAGTGTTTAGCTGGAACGACGCACCGATATAAAAATCCTTCTCGGTGCTGTATATTAGGCTGGTCTGGAATGTGGTGCAAAAGGATCCCTTCTGGATCTGGAAAGGGTACACCAGGAGGAAAAGTAGAAAAGGTAAAATGTTAAGGGAAAAATGGCAAAGAATGTCGGATGGATGGGGGTTGATGGAGAGCTGCAATAAATTATGCCCTACCTGTCACATATTAGCTAATCAGCTGGCCACATTATTTCAGATGTAGTTACTGAGATTTAAATGAACTGAATATTTGCAGTACAAAGCCTGGGGGTTCTACCAGTAAAAATATAATCAATAGCAGGCTTTTTCTCCAGGACTCAAGAGTATTTTCATTATCCATATTATAAGTTTGTTTTGACAATTGGTAAGGCTACTCACAAGAAAAACTGTCCATCAGTCTAATAAGACAGCTACATTACACTGTGGCTCTTAAATGATTTGCTTCTTGCTGCCTTCATTACAAAGCACTAATGGAAATCTGACTTTTGCTCAAGATGTATTTGCCTTTTCCACCCCAAAAAGGCACCTCGTGGCTGCCCATCCCCAGATGCCAAAGCACTTGACGAAGGGAGGCTTCTCAAACACTAGCTTTAGATGTACAGAAGGACTGATAGTAACCACAAGATGTACTTTGTAGCATCACTGTTGAGGTTTTCTATATGTAAGGGCATTAACACAGCATTTCTGAAAGCTTCTTAGGAGTAAAAAGTAGGCATTACTCCTCACACCTCTGCAGAGGCATCCAAGGCAAAGAATAGCTGTGAGCTCAGTCCTCATGGCTGGCTGGGGTGGAACAAGTGTTTCCAAGAGGTATTCTAGGCTGATGCATCCAGATCACAAAAATGAAGAGCTATGTGCCTACCAGGCAAAATTAACTGTACCTAGGGTCACACAGCACAGACAGAGGAACAGAATAAAATGGCTCAGCTAGAGAGATCTGCTGCAAACGTACAGGTGTGAATAGCCAGGCACATATAAGGACTGTTCAAACATTCAGTTCTCCATGGGGCTTAAGAGCAGGGGTAGATGAGGACATCGTGAATAACAGAATAAACAATTCCTTTGTGAATTACCAGGAAGACAGTATTATTATTACTATTACTATTATTATTTTAAAAACAGAAACAAAACGAAAAAGAGGATCAGTTGTAGCACCACGGAGAGCCAAATCCACATATATACATGTTTGATCTTTACTCACTGTGGCCGTTATGAAAATGCATCTTTTCTTCTTCTGGATCTTGTTTAGCCTTGCTATAGCCACATCGCCTGGAAGAGAAACCCAGAAGAGTAGTTTTGTCTCTGGTATGGCAGAACCCTGCTCTTTACTTCAAATCGCACAAAGCACCAAACCCCATAGCAGCGACGAATCCAGACTTTCTAGCAGCTGTATTGCTGCTGTCCCAGTTTTAGCTCATCAAACCACTTGCAATTTCCCTGATGGGATTCAGGGCCCAAGGCCCACTGATTTTCAATTGGACTTGTGTTTCCAAATCCCACGGATGCTTCTGAACAACTCCATTCTGTCATACATCTAATTCAGCTATTATTAAGAAGGAAAAAAAAAAAAGCAGTAACAGGAAGGACGATGAGAGGGAAATGGGATGAAACATTAGAATCGCAGAAGCAAGATCTCCTGGGCTGCAGAGCTTTTTTCAGGCACTGTGTTGTATGTATTACATGCTCCCCTTCATCCACGAGGTATTTGTACAGGACTTTAAATTTTGATACTTCAGAAAACAGCCTTGTATGAATGCTAACACCTTATACACATGCATGGCTTAAAAAAAAAAAGGAAAAGCTGTTGCTTCACTGCCTTCAAATGTCTCCTATGTATTCCTAGTTCTGCTGGGGTTTACTGCATATCGCCTGTCTTTACACAGAGAAGCTAACATGCAATCCTTTTTGCCTGGCAGCAACAAAGACGGAAAAAGGCATGCAGTCACTGCCCAACCTGTTTTCCTCCCACGTTAGCACCAGCCTGCGGTCCATGGATGCTGCTGAATCTTGCCATGGAGTTGCAACCACAGCCACATGGGTGTCTCCCCCAGGGCATTCACCTGTTAGCCTTTCACTGCTCTTCCCCAACTCATCTCTCACTCTTCTCGATTGTTTTTTAGGCAACATTATTGCATTAGCATTAACTGGCCAATTTGGTGGCATTTCTGAGACTTGCATCACCTAAGACAACCACATAGGAGGCTACAGGGTATCTGCATAGACAAGGAGAACTGCTACATAGACACATACATGTAAATTTAAAAATATAGCATGAGGTATGTATGACGCACATATATATGCCAGTCTTTCCAAGGAACTGATAACTGGATACACGAACTGGATCATCATTAAAGCAAACTACATTGACATGAGACAGAGGGACACTGCTTGGTAGTGAAAATCCTGCAACATACACTTGCAAGCCAGCCAGCACGTGGCAGGATGGCTAGCTGGCACACCTCAAAGAAAGCCGCAAGTTACCAAGAAGCCACTTGAAGCTGAGAAACTTGGAATCTTATCTTCCATTGTCTGTGATTTTTGAGATAGAGGGACATGAGCACTTCAGTATCACTCACAGCAAGGAGGAGCATACCATTAGCAGAAACAAAACTGCAATTAGGAGGAGGCAGTATCAGGCATCTGCATGAAACATGCCCTCAGCGTGAAGTCCTATTACAGGGAACTGCTGTCTGCCTGGATGCTAGGGACCAAGCAGCCTTTTGGCTATAGGATTTTGGCACTGGATTTGTGAAACAATCACAATTATAAACAAAAGCCCCAACACGATGGGATACACACACCACCGCTGCACTGGTCCCAGCAGAGCTGGATACTGGAGGGTCAACGAGAGGGAAAAGCAACATGAGCTCCTGAGGTTAGTCCGAGGACAGAGAGCAGGCACACAAGCTTACCTTGGGGAGAAGGGGAGACCTGTGCCAAGGGGAGAGGAGGTAAAAACAGACTGCAAAGGTTGTGCAAGCGCAGGAGAATGGATCAAGACCAGGTGCAGAAGAGAAGGGGGGAGGCTGAGAGGTGGTCTGGGGACACAGGCAGGGAGATAAACAGATAGCACTTGATAAACAGCCAGGCTATCCATGCAGGGTGCAATTTCAGCAGCAGTGACCAAGCTGAGATTATCACACTCCAAACGCAAAACCCACGAGAGCAGCAATGAGATGTCCAGAGACGCGGCTCAGTTATCTGCATGTCGGTGCTCGTCGACTCGCTCTAGCAGCAGCAGTGCCATTTCCAAAGATGGGAGTCCTGCCTAATTAACTCAAAAACTAAGCACTAGGTGGTATGTGGAGACCCTGAAAGTAAGGGTCATTTCAAAGTGCATTTCAATGTTCACAATCCCCAGGTGAAAATGGATTCTTCTTCTCCATCATAATGCCTCCCTCTTTCAGCATATAAACTAGTGATATGCGTATCAGTATCAATTCCCATTGCTGGCAATCCCCAATTTTTTCTGCTGCAAGTTGCCAAAAGTTACATCAGTTTTCTGCAGAAGTAATTTTCTGGATTGAGGCATGCAACTTAATTTTCCTCTTTAAAATACACAAATGGCTCAATTCATCCTTCTGCCAAATACATGTATACAGGATTTTTTTTGTTTGCCTTTTAGAGCAAATGCCTTCCTCAGGTTTGGAGTACTTCACCTATAAATAAGCTTTTCTAACATCAGCCTTTTCACTACCTGCATCTCCTGATTCTTTGACCGTGAAGAGAGGTGAGAGAAACGAGGAACATGCCATCACTTGTGTCCAGTGCTCCAAGTCCACCTTGATGCACAACAGTCCATGTTTTACTGCAAACCAGATGGCTTCGGCTGTCCCCCTCTCTTGGGGTGGGTAACACATAAAGCAGCACGTCACATTAGCACAGGAAATCAGGCTCTGGGACATCCAAAGCAACATTAGAACAAGCTTTGACAAGACACACCAAAGTGAAATGGCAGCTAGTGGACTGTGACTGTCCAGAAACAGTCGGGCATCATTTACAAAGTTCAATGCTATACCTGCCTGTTGCACCCTTTGCATACTCACTTTCTTAAAGTACCCAGAGGAACAAGCCAGGTACACGCTGACTGGTGCTAAATCGCACTTCTTCCCTTCCTGACTTGTAGATGCTTTAAATAACAAACACAAGCATTTTTTTTTCTCCTTTCTTACCCAACTAAATCCCATAAAAATCTGCTATTCCAGGTTAACAGTCCTGATTCACTACATGAATCTTATTGGCAGATAAAAATATCTAAATATTGTGGCTTTGCAATATATGTCAGGGGAAGAAAAAGCTCCTGCTTGTTCATGAAATAATCCATTTCTACGTGTGCATTTGCTCTTAATATTTATTGGAAAAGCTGCAAGTCAAAAGCCTCCTGATGGAAGACTCATTCTCCAGTTTATTGTCATTGTACAAGTCATAGATTTCCTATATCTCTTCTATATCGTACAGAAAATGCATAAAGATCCTGGTGCTTGCTTCATCTCCCCCTGAGCTGGAGACACTCAGCTGAAGAGTTAACGTAATTCAGCAGCACACCTGAATCTCAACTCATTTATTCTTGTTGTGACTTTGTCCCAGTTTCTCTATCTAGAAAGCAGATGTCTTCTTTACACATCTCTGTGTTTTTCAATAAAAGTATCAGAGAAAAAAAAAAAGTGAGACTTTAAATATTCTTAAGGCATCATGTCTTATTTAAAATCTACTTGCAGATTGGCAGGCAGCTTGTAAAATATTTATGAGGCAGATTATAAAAGTGAAGTTGTAAAATGATCCCTATATAGGTTTATAAAATATAAAACGGACAGGTAGAAAGATGAAGAATCCAGCTGGGAAACCAAAGCTCGCTGCCTCGCGTAGCAGAAGCCAATTCACGGAGAAAAATCCTTCAAGAAACAAGGCAGAAAGATACTTGCTCACCCTTGACTGATGAAGATACTTTGCGTTTGACCCTGTGCTTCGGGGTGCCCATGCTGGATGGTGAGTGACCCTTCGACTACCTGAGGCATCCTCAAAAACCACAGAATGCCCAAGGGAAGGAGGAGTTTTCCTCTCCCTAACTGGGGCCACCACTCGGGTCACAACCCAGGCAGGACACAGTCAGGGGACTGTTGAGCCGGACCTTGGAGATCCAAGCCCTAGTCAGAAATGTGGCAGAGGTTTTACATATTTTTTCTTTATAGGCACTGGCCAAAGCATTTCAGCACACAGCCAAGGCATTACTGGAATTGCAGGCGGGGATAGCATTTAGACATCCCCAGTGAGGGAAGAGACGTCACCTTGCTAGGTGCAGTCAGTACCATCAAACAGCTTGTGCCCTGAAGCAGCATGCAATCTCCTGTCTCAGTCCTGCACAGATTTATATATGTATTTAATCTTCTAAATATGAGATAAATGAACTCTTGTGTGCTTCTCTGAATCAGAGAAAATGCCACTTCCTTTTCAGGGGTGAGACCTTCACTCAGAAGCACATCTTTTACAGTAAATCAACTTTGAGGAATGCATCCAACCCATCTCAAGCTGTCATTTTACAGGAGATTTGCGAGGACGGCAAAACTGCTGTTTACAAGGGGTAGTGCTCATTTTAGACTATTTATTCCAAGATGTTAAAGCAATAAGGCTGCATACATGTTGCAGGGCAGGACCGCGTTCCACCTAGAGGAACAAACAAACACGGATCCGTCCATCTGGCCAAGATCCTGTCACCTCAGCTCATGCGTGGAGACAATAACTTCAGCAAATAGTTTTATCCTGGATAAACACCACCGATACTGAGTGCCAGAGGCAAAAGTCTACTTCTAGTAATATTCGTTCATGTTCAGCATTCGCTTTTCCTGCTTGCAATCCTAGATTATATTCAGTATCACAAAACCAGGGAACACTAGAGGGTCTAGTGTAAATCAAACAGCTTTTATGCTGGAAGTTGCTTCCCATTTTTCTGTTCACTTTCCTCCTGCTTTTTCGACATCTGTAATGAGCTACTTCCATCACAGCAGACCAAACTTTCACCCTGGAGTAACCTGAAGCAACCCATGCAGGCTGTGAATCTGACTAATTCAACTCCCTACCTACTCTTAAAAGTCCTATAATTTGGAGAGCGGGATCGAAAGAGCAGCAGAAAAGACTTGAGATGACAAGCTAAGACCTTCAGTTCAGTTCAAAGATACGCTGGAGGACTGGCCTGGAGGACCCAAGGGCAGTTTCGTTTCCCAAGGGCTGCAGCTCATCATCTTAGATGCTTTCTCAGCTACTGCTGTCCTCTACACAGTGCAACCCTTTCTTCAACCTTCAATTAACTTGGATGCCTTACAAAGGAAGTGTCACAATTCCAGCAGTGCTATTCTTAGTCTTTAGTCTTTCCCTTCCTTCGCACTGGACGACTCCCTGCTTTCCTAAACCCCTGCCAGAACAATTAAGAATAATTTAAACAAGATACTGTTTTCCCCTTTTGCAGGAAATTCCCTCTGAAGTGATCTCCATAAATCTCTCAAAAGAGGTTGTTGTGCCTTCCCACAGCACAACCAATTGTGTCCATGCCTTGAAGTCACTTTTCCCATTTCCCCTTCCCAGCTTGCCGCCACATTAGTCTCCTTGCAGCTTAGAAGGAAACTTGCAGAGGGTGTTTTCCAGGTCAGCCAA
>NW_009698652.1:62548-67400 GCF_000703405.1 Apaloderma vittatum | reverse complement strand
CCTACACATCCCTCTTCTCTGTAGCCATCCAGGTCATTATTCATGGTCTCTTCTGAGAAGCATTTTCCCCTGCTGCTACTCTCTGGTCGAGGGCCTTGCTCATGACATTTGAAGAATGATTCCCAGCGAGGGACTGCTCGTGCACCTGTAGTACACGCACAACAGAAGTACTGGGAGGTTTTCTTTTGGCACAAGCGTTGCCAAACTGGTGGCTTGCAGGAATGACTGTGCATACTACCATAAGAACATTTTGCAGCCAAACACTTTGAGCTGAGCTGTCTTGATAACACTGCCCTTAATGCAAGAGCAGTGACAGAAAAGTCACAAAATACAACTTAAAGATGCTCCAACAGTTTAAAAAAACAAAAAAGCCTTCTGAGTTAAGGCCTTTGTGATTTCTGTTTGCAAATTCCTTCCCTATTCAGGCCTCTATCAGCGCCAAAATACAGCATTAGAGACCTAAAAACGGTCCATCTTGGTGATTGCTCTACCCCACAGCCAGGGACTGCACCATGACCCAGGTACCATGCAAATCATCAGCATCCCCCAGAAAACACCACAGAAGAGTTTCACACCTCTCGAGCAGCTATGCTGCAAAACCTTCCCAGTTTAATAATGCATGTGGGACATCTCAGTGCCCTGTGGTCTCAGGCAGGCATCTGATGCGGATGGCGTTTTCATGAGTCTCCTAGGAGGCTTAGGAAGATCTCTGCCTGCACATTTATAGCTGATTCAGAGACCTAAAACACATTCCCTTCAGGGAGCAACTCAACTTGTGTCCAGTCAAATCAACAGAAATTAAAATCACTCTTCCTTTGATGAGTTAGAAAAGAGGGGAGCATACAAGACAGCAGGAACTGGTGAGGCAGCCCAGACGGTGGTAGAACCGGACAGCATGCAGCACGGACACGCAGCTCTCGATGCTCACAGAGATATGTCCAATGCTGCTGGAGCATATCGTTGGCAAACAGCATTATGTCATCGCCGTGTATGTCACACACTGACATATGTACGTCGATGACACACAGTTTGTTTCACTGACATGCAGATCACATGCCATTAAATACCTTTCCACTCCTGCATGCCCCACACCTCCTTTCTGGGGGCAAACTAACTTCTCCCAGCCCCTTTTGGTGACAAGAAGCAGAATCTGATTAAGTGCCCGGCATATGTGATGTTTTATTACGATACGTGACATTGCTGGTACCATGTCCCTATCGATCACAGCATAATATATTGTATGGGTGTTTTTTTTCCCCTGGGACCCCTGCTCTTGCTGGAGACACACTCTGCTTCAGGTCATGCTATTTCCAGTTGTGGAGGTAAGACAAGCTGGGCACAGAGATCGGATGAGAAAGCGATTTCCAGGCCAATACAAGAAAAGGAGGGAGAGGCAGACTGTGTACAGAAAACATGGAGGGAGGACACGAAATAGGAGCCAGCACAGGTGGGAACACTGACCATGTTAGGCTCGGATAGGCAACAGCACGCAGAGAAGAAGCCCACCCACAGCCATGATCGCAGCAACTGAAAAGCAAACAAAAAGGCCCAGGATAAGGAATAATCCCACTGCCCTGGCAAGGTGCAAATACATTTTCAACATTTATATACACGCTTCTTCCTCCTTATTGCAATTATTACTTGGACCTTAACAACTTGGGCTGCAAGAATGTTATGGTGTGCGCTACCATTGGGGAAAAGAGCCTTGGGGAGAGCATATAGACCCTGGTCCTGCAAAGCAATTAACCATATGCTTCCCATATCTGTACCACTGTTAGGATTAACAGCGCCACCCATGTGCTTAAACTTAGAGCACCTGCCTCAGAGCAGGCAAAGTGATTTTTTCCACAAGTGTGTGTGTAGTACGTTACAATTTCTTTTTTTTTTTAAACAAAAAAGCACTGGATGAATGCAAGCCCTGCTTTTGAAGACCCTTGTGCATTTACTCAACCCATAGCCCTTTTTCAGGTCTCTTTGTGCCAGCGAAGCTTTGCACACGCATTGCGTATCTGCAGAAGCAGCACTTTGAGTCATGTGAGAGCATTCAGTTGAAATAAAATACGAGGCCTTGAAAGACACTGTGTGCGTCCACAGCTTGCTTTTGAAGGCTGCTCAGTCACTGGTCTAGTCTAAACAGAGTATGGGTTCTCCTGGCATCAGTCCTTAACCCAGTGCTGGCTGCACCTCAGTAATTGCCCTTTATCCTTGTTAGAGAACTTGCATGGACAAATTTTCTGTTTACCAAATCTATTAAGGTAATTCAACCTGAAAAAGAACAAAGAAATAGCAGGAAGAACTTCAGTACGATACACAAGTAGGAGCCCAGTGTTGCAAACATACTCTGGTTAAAGTCAGCTGAAGATCTCACTCACCATTTCTCCTCAAAACTTCATGATACGTCATTCTTGGAAAAAAAATTGTGCCCATTGGATTTTTATAAAGTATAACTTACAACGCCTAAACACATTAAAATAGCCTACTTAGACAAAATTAACATTCTGCAACTGTATTGCCTTAAATTATGATGCAAAATAACTTCAGGCATGCAATGATTTACAGAATTATAAACTGGATTATGTGCTTACTTAAATTAGAACTGGTGAAGAATGTCTCTCTAAGCTCCTTTTGCATCAGTGAAACAACTTGCTAACATTTTCTAAACAGTGATGCCAGTATTTTTTACTATAATTGACAATATTTCGTATTTTCATAGTGCCCCAGCTTGTGCAGTCATACTAATATGGGAGCAGCTCACCCTTCCCTAAACCTCTCCACTGATCTAAGTTAACACTAGAGGTCCAAAACCAAAAAGTGCACAATGAGAACCCAAGCATTACATATTTTGAGTAAATTTTGCCATTTTTTGTGCTTAACCTTGCAGGATTTCAGCGCAGGGAACTGGTATGTCTCCAGAAGATCATTGTGGCTGTGACAACTTCATTTAGATTTTAGCTAGGAGGCCCTTTCCCCCTAGACATTTTCTAACAGTTGCTGCCACTAGATCTTCTCACGCTTTTGAAACAATAGTTCAATTAATCTAAAAAGCAGCCACCTCCATAATATGAAAAGAGTCTGCTGTTTTCTTAAACAGAGAAAACTCTTTGAGCACCTCATCAGCATCTGCCTGCTCTAAGGCACAATCAGTTCCCTGCACTGAATGTAGAGTGCTTCAGATCTCACTTGCTCCCTTTATGGAGAAGAACAAAATGCCCAAGTGCAAGGCAAATGTGTCTCAGTGCAGCTTTACTCCTGCACACCTGCCACCACAATGCTGTGTGCTTAGGGTCAAAGTACTCTGAGGTGTAACTCTAGGGGTAAACTAAAGCTCTTAGAAACAAACTAAACTGGATTAGGAGACAACAAAATTTGCTTTCCAGTCCCAGAATCACTTGGATAGGCAAGCAAATGGACTACTTGGCATGAACAGTTAGGACAAAGGAAGATATATTACTGTCCATGTTAAAAGGATGGCTTGATTTGGCAGTTAAACTTCAGAATATAAAAATCCCAAAGCAAACATGTTAAACTCTGCAAACCCACTGTGCCTTCATGGCCACTGCGTTTGGGTGCTGACAGCTTCCAGGAGAGGCAGAGCTTCCCCATCTCCTTGCTCCATACAGGGCTTTCTCTGTCTAAAAAGTGAGGAGTTGAAAGCAAAAGCTTTCCAGATGGGATCAAATGCTGTGGAAGGATAAGAGATTGTCGCTCAATGAAATATACCCAGATGTCTCTGGGGCCTTAAGATCTTCAGCCAGCAAGCTGACCTGCACTGGGGAGCAGTCAGAGTTGAACTGAGCACTGTATACATCAAAATTATCTGCAAAGTCTCCTCTGGCCTCACTGAATCAACCAGTAGACTATAAGGAGAGCTTGGGGAGGGGCTGCCCTGGCTCCAGTGGGTGGTCCAGAGCCCTCCTGGTCTCCTGCAGATTAGCAGATGACACACTCACATAACGGTGAAGGTTACTGAGAAAACACCTGCAGCATTAAATCCCTTTTCCTGTGGAAGAATGAGGCGCTAAGGCAGTACTACTTCCAAAAGCTGAGCTATCTTGAAACAAGGTGTGACTTCTGCTTCGAGCCCTGGCTTCTAGCAAAGAGCTGCAGATGGGCAGAGGCAAAGCAGAGAGGCCTGGAGCTGCTGCGGCACCTCCTGGACCTCCATGGCCTGCTGCCACTGCCCCACTTCTTGGCTGGACCAATTCTACCGCTTTCGGTTATCTCAGGCACACAAAGTCAATGTTTCTCCAGTTCTAGCAAAGGTGACCCCCGCTATGCCTATGTGATTTGCAAACCTAACTGTCCAGAGAGCAAGCTTTAATAAACCTCTGCTAGGAGGACTTATCAACACCCTTGGCATTGTTTCAAACCCTGGGCCACGTGTTTTGTTAATGAAATGTATGTATATGATGAGCCCCAACAACTGTGCCTGCAATCAATGTAATTAATTTACCACAAGTCTGCAGATGACCCAGAGAGCATTCAGGATTAAACTACATTTCTATTGGCTAGACAGATCTTGGAGAGGCTCTGCTCTATATAGCTGCGGCTTTTAAGAGTTGTAAGTTAAAGACTTGGATGCATGACAAATGAAAGCCTTGTTTGTTGCTTCTAATAAGCTGCTCTAATGGGATGTTCTTCAGAGGCTTGCAATTAGAGACTGAAATACTTGAGAGTGCCTGGGAAGATTCTTCTAATCCTTCACACAGCCTCGAGTGATGGCAATGATTGCTTCCTGCATCTCCAGGTCAGGAGGCCAGCACTACACCCAACACCCTGTGAGTCAATATGCTTGCTTCAAACATCAGAGGAGCAGCACTACACACTGCAAGGTGCTAGGAATACATTCCTG
>NW_009698652.1:0-62509 GCF_000703405.1 Apaloderma vittatum | reverse complement strand
TGCTGAGCTGTACACCTAGCTCACACATTAAAGCACGCCTCTGTGCTGCTCAAAAATAACTGAGAATGCAGAAGTCCAAGCAGACGGTACCTATACAGTCACTATGGGGAAGGAGAGCAGTGGTTCAAGGGAAGGGAACTCCACTTGTCTAAGCTGTAAGAAAGTATGGATAACCTCTTTTTTCAGGTAAGAGGCTAGGTGCCGCAACATAGCATGCACTCAGGAGACGTCATGCTTTCTATTTCTAGTATCCAAAGCAAGGTGAAGCATCCACATATTCAGAAGCACAGAGGGAAGACAGTCTGATTTTGTTCATCCCCTACCCTCTATAGCCAAGAGAAAACACTGTAAACCCCCCTGCAAAACTTTAAAACACTACATACACATGGGCCTTTCACCAGTGCTCAGCAGGAGCCTAGAGCTGTTGTCACTGAAGACAGGCTCTATTTTCAGCTGGAAGGGCAGCCCAGCTCCCTCTCAAAGTGGAAACAGGCTGCCATTAAATGCATCATTTGAATGAAAGCGAGTTTTGATCACTGCTGCACTGCCTCAGGTTCACCCTGCTCAGACTAAGGTTATGCCAGCCACTTATCTGTTCATGATGGTCCTCCTGCCCCATTCCCTTGGCTGCTGCCAGCGTAACTCAGAAATGAGGCTTTCAAGAGCAGCTCCTCATGGGCTCAGAGCTTAATTACAGACTCGGTCCACTCGCACCTTCGGTCTGGGCCAAAGTCATCTGAAGGCAGATCAGCCTACGTCCCTAAACCCTCCTAGAATCTGCAGCAGCTCAGATTAGTTTGCAGAGCCTGGTTTGTTTGTATAGAAGTGCTAAGTCGAAAAAGTATTTAGAACAAAAAAGTTGATGGAGCAGCCAATTTCGCCACGCTGATCTAGGCAGAACGCTAGAGATGGGGAATAGAGGCAGCAGATTTCCACAATGGCCCTGAGAAGGCATCCCACTGTGCAGAAGGGTGCGCTGGAGCCCTTTTTTTGTCTCCCAGAGAGGGTTCCTGTATAACAACGCTGCTAATGGTCCTCTCTGGGAAAATATACCATTGAAGAGCAACAAGGCTGTTAACACAACAGAGGTCATAAAAACCTTGACCCAAGCAGACACAGGACCAGACCCTGCTTGCGCCTGGTGTATGGGAGTTTTGACTTGGCAGAGCAATAGCTTCCCTAACAAAATCCTTCCTCTTGTCAGGTGAATTGCGGGGAATTTTTGGCAGTAGGTAGCATCATGAAGTGGCTATAAATCACAGGAGACAATGTCCTGTAGGAAGAAGGAAGAGCAGGCAAGAATGTAGAGATAAAAAACTCTTAAAAAGTAACAACTAACAAAAATTATGACTCATGCTGGAAAAATTCTCTACACGAAAAACATTATCTACAAACTGTCTCCCGTTTCCTATGGAAATAACGAAAAAGCAAACTATTTTAAGCCCTGACACAACTTGGAAAATAGGATGGGAGGGAGGTTGTGGAAAAATTCACCCATTTTGACCTTCCACATCATGTAAGGTTGCAAATGCTAGCTCAGGACCTAGGATATACACCACAATCCTTTCAGCCTCTCTGCTCCCTGAAAGTCACTTTTTAACAAGATGCACATATTTGTGTCCAGGAAGTAGCCCTCTGCCACGGCAGGGGCTGATATTTAAAAGTCTAAACCGCTAAGGTCAAGGATGGATACTCTAGTGCAGAAGTCTCTAATTGCCAATACCCAGGTGGCAAGATTTGTCTTTGCTTTGTCTTTTGAAAGCTAGTTTCTTGCCAAAGACTTTCCATATAAGCACGACACAGGGTGAGGGGCAGTTTTTTGTTGCTTCAAATCTTTTTTTTTATTGCCTCAAGTTCTATAAAAAGCTTTCTCTAGTTCTTTGGAAGATCATTTGAGATGAAAAGGTCATCCATAATGGGCAGCTGGCTATAAATGCAGATGCAGAGCATATCTCTCTGTTATTCTGAGCAGTTTTTGCAAACATGCACAGCACTGACCTAGTAACATCCATTTTACTCTATAAAAGCCCATGTCGTTGTTTAGTGCTAAAAAGCTCAAATGCTTGGGGAACCAGGGGGACCAGTAGTTTCTTAACACTCACCCTAAGACTCCATCAGTTTTGCAAACAGGGCTTGGTTTGAAGCACAAAAGAGGGGTATCTGGAGCAGTGGGTCTCCTTCCCAGGATGATACAAACCTGCTTTCAATGCAGGTTGTAGAAAGAAAGAGGCTAGTGCCATGATGCCAACGGCGGCACCTTTATTGCTCCTTGCAAGACGGAGCATAAAGATCTTTGTGACTGGCACTGTCCAACACAGACTGCAAAACAGAAGTCTGTAATGATTATTAGATTAATATATACTTCAATCAGGAACAATGATGCCAAGCAGCATCTCATTCAGTCATTGCTAGGAAAGTAAAATTTATAGCCTTGCTCTATCCGTAAAATGCATTGCACTTTCACGAAGAACACATAGTCCTAACAAAACAAAGATAATAACAACTCCGTGTTCTTTAATTCAATGCTTGTAGTTGGTTTAATAATAGATTTTCAATCCACTTGTCTTTTTGCTGAGACAACTACAGACTGATTTAGTGAATCTCTTTGATTTATAATCCTGATCAGTATATTATTAATATGCCCTTGATGCAAAGAGCAGGTAACTTAAAAAAGTGATCAGCTATTTTGCTTGGCATTTATGACCTTGGTCAGAGGATGCATTATTTACAAGAAGATTTTCCTGGAGCGCCTGCAAGTAAATCAGCTCTGAAATGTAGCTTAATTGTTCAAGGCAAAGCGCACTTAGTTTCAAATTCCCAGGAACCTCAAGCTTCAAACACAAAGCACGTTTCCACAGATGGACGCTGGCATGTGGAAATGCCACCGTGACTACCGTTCAGCTGACCTTTGGTTTGGGGCCAGCTGCCAATGGGAAATGCCAAGCTGTTACTTTCTTTCAAAAGAAGCAAGAGAACTGCAGAGGTACTTCAAAGGAAGAAAAGGGGAAAAGGTGTGGAAACTTCTGCCCCTGGGGATCTAGAGGAAAATAAAAAGCCTGCAGAACCCTGCAAACTCCTGAGACCTACAGCCAAAAAACTACTTTCCAAGCTGCTGAGAGCAGAACAACAACCCTTTTTCACTGCCAGGCTGCTCTCAAGCCCTCTTGCTTGCTTCAGCCCAGCACTCAGGAGGACAGGCACCAAGAAATGCTATACGGCATCCTAGGGAGGATTATCCTAATTCTGGTGTGCCCATGGCCTCCCAGGAGCCTGGGAGCAGCATGGAGCCAGCAATGAGGAGCCTGTTTGCAGGAGCTGGCCAGGACAGGTCCTCAGTGCTGCAGAGCAAGAGGGATTTTCTCCTCAGCTTTGCTGCTGGGCAGTACCTGGTTCTCTCAATTAGCAGAAAAGACAGAGCCTGGGCACAGGCTGATTGCCGTGAAAAGCAGTGGTGATTCCAGCTGCAGCAACTCCTGGAGTTCAAGATGTTTGTTTTAAAAGCAAGTACAAGAAAGAATTAGGAAGGGAAATTTAACCCCCTGGAATCAGGCACTAGAACAACATAACCACTCCAGAGACACAGGAAAGGGTCTTCCAGAAACAGGTTAACAGCTTCAAAAAGGGATTATCCCATGACTTGGAATGTGTTTATCGTCCCCACAGTGTCACAGCAGGAGAGTCACTCCACAAATTGTCTCAAAATCATAGCCAAAGCAAAGCAGCACAAGTGACACACTTCAGCAGCATCTCTGCTTCTTCCAAACAGGAGCAATTTTTCTGTTCTGCTTTGTTTAATTTCAAATTGGCTGTCAACTTACTCAGCTTCTGAGGTTTATTTTTCTGTTCTCATGAGTCACTCAGCACACTAGATGGGCTTTAAAATTCACTGGAACTCAAAGCGGACAAGAAGCTCTGTGGTTTTTAAAGCCAATTCTCTAACAACGGACCAATCCTTGGTGATGGACATTTGTGCACCACCTCCAGCTGAGGGACTGGGTTCTTCACAGTTTAGGAAAAAGGTTGGAAAGATAAAAATGGACCAAGAGCTCAGCTCCCTGTGCCTGCCCCTACCCATACATCCAGCATGGCACCATGGAGAAGCTCCCAGGAATCTGCAGCTGCCTTGGGGTGTGAGTACAGGGTAGGAGGATTAAGGTAGTGGCAGAAGCTATAAAACTCTAGCCAAAGGAGACAAAGGCTTTTATAAATATGCCAAGAGATGAAGAGCCAAGAGGAAGCACATCCTGGAAAGCCCACTAGGGCAAAGGACAGAAAGACATAACTAAAAAGAATTGCTGACAAATGGCTCAGTCTTTGTGACTGCTTCATTGGGCCAGAGAGGGTCCTGAGCACGTGCTGCCGACTGTGGGAAAAGCAAGATCCACTGGTTGCCACACAGCTGCAATTCCTTATGGCCACAGAGGAACATACATCCCTCCATTTGCAATTCACCCCTCCAGATTCCTCCTTGCGGATGTGCCAGACTACATCCATAGCTTCTCTATGGCCACATATGCATCCTCCTGTTCGCAGCAATACAAGCACGCATTCAAGCTGGGGGAGGCCAACATGCCCCCGTTCTGTTCAAGGAGGAGTTTGACTCAAAATCTCCAGCCTTTAAGGAGAGACATGAACTCCTGACTACAGTTGTTCAGAGCCAAGTCTTTTTGGCTACAGCTTTCCTGTAGCCCCTGGTGTGAATGGCTTGTAGCCATTCAGCCCCCACCCACGGCACCGCACGCTTCTCGTGCAGACAGTAACATTTACTTTCCCATTTTTAAGTCCAACAAGTCATGCAAAGCAGATGACAGGAGCTTGAATGGCTGAGCTGGAAGGAACTGTCAGTCTCTGACCTTGAGTAGAAATGAGTCTGGCAGCACACTTACCTTTTAAGATGGGAAATAACCGTGTCCTTCCATGGATGCCTTATGCCTGGGGACAGAGCTGATCAGCCTGGCCGGATTTCACTGCGCCGCATTTGCAGACTGATACCCTACCTCCTCTGGGAAATAAGACCCTCAGCCAATATGTTCAGTATCAGGGCAGTTCCTCTGCAAGTATCTTGTAACTACTCTTAACACTTAAAATATCCTGTAATTTACACCCACTTTCCTAGACCCAAGCTCAAGACAGGCCTGTATCATGAAAGCAACAGTGGGCTGATGGGTACTTTAGAAGCATAAATGTTTACTGTGCACTGAAAACAAATTCAGCCTTATCAATAGATGCATTCGACATCGCTTTCCATGAAGGACATCGTAGTGTTTGACTACTGATATTAAAAAAACAGTACTAATACACGTGAAAAAAGTGCCTGGTGTCCTGGCTGCTACACAAGTTTAGTGCTGCAGTACAAACTGATCCTGATACCAGCCAGATTTTCATCCGATACCACAATCCCTTGTTCACCAAGAAGTTCCATCAACTTCCATTAGTCATCAGAGATGGTATAGCCCAGGCTTTCATCACTTGCCTATGTTTAAGCACATGAGAAATCAAAAGGATCGCTTGATGGTTTGAAGCTAAGTGTCTCCCTCTGTGGGGGGAGCTCTCTGTATAATTTACTAGCACATGAGGAACACATTAGTGTTCTACATATGAAAAATGAAATCCAGACGTGACCAAAACTTGGGGTGTTTGGCCATTCAGCTGGCTTCCTCCTCTTTATCTTTGCAAGTGTTTTCCCAAAGCCAAGTCTTCTCTATGAGCAAAGGCCACTGCGAGCTGAGTGCAAACATATGGGCTTCAGTGTATTTTACCTGTAATAACATGTTCTGATTATTTTTAAAGGAATGTAAAAACACTCCTCTGAGAATCAAGTCAAATAATCAGGCCCAGTCTACACAGAGATGAAAATCATTGGGAAGTGAACTACATCTGTGAGCAAGCCTTTGCCACTCCTGCTTGTCCAAACAGATCAATCAGCCCACCCTCATGCTGTTTTACAGCACTACCACTTGACAGCTTCATTCACATGCTGCTTTTGCCTAAATAGCGCTAATCAGCTGGTCAGATTAAAGTTATTACGAAAGTTGGAGAAGTATAAATACACAGCTTCTTCTCTTACCTTCCGCTGAGAAGGAAACCGATAACAACAGCCAGCAGAATCACTCCCACTGTTACAGACACAACAATTATAGGAATCTGGCTCTGGTCGCTGGATGCAGCTACTGCTGAGATGAGAAACAGAAAACGGAGATTAAGGTTAAAATGATAGTCGGCACTCACACAAGTCTTTCTTGTGAGGCTGCCAGCGAGGTTTCAGGTTTTACCAGTTCATTTCTTCTTTTACGGTTTGTGTTTTCCCCCTTTGCTGTCTGTTTCTAGTTTGGAAAGGAAACGTGTGGAAAAAAACCAAAACCACAGGCAAAACCAAGCCAAAAACCCAACAAAATCATGTCTTATCACTGAAATCAGAAGCCAAAGTGTTGCAGAATGCAGCCTTTGAGTTTACAAACTCAGGTTTGTCTTCCTGAGTTAGGTGCATTAGAAACTACACAGATAAGAGATGAAAATCCAGCAGGTTCCCATTTGCAGAAAGAACATTTATAGCATGTTATCATTAAGAGATATAAGTAAGATCTCCTGGATAAACTGCATTATCTGTGCTTCAACTATAAGCAATTAAAAACTAACTCCTTGTAGCATCTATATCACATTCTATATCATATGGCCAGAATGTGCCCTCTGTAAAACAGCAGTTTGCTACGACAAATACACTGGTTGGTCTTTTTATTGGCCAAAGGAAGCAGAACTCTCCCAGTCCATGCCTTGTAAAGAGCCCTCCTGAAAAAAGGCAGGAAACAAGTCCTGTGACAAAAATGCCAGCAGAAAGGTCAGGAAAGCTGTTCGAGAACTGAGTTTTGCCACAGGTTAAGAGCAGGTGAGTAAGTTTCTCTAGTATGTAAAATGGAAATGTTCATACCACTTGTGCCTTTGTTTATCTGCTCTGCACTGCAGGGGAAGGAGCCCATCTCTCCCCAGGGGTTTGCATATAGGGTTCCCCAAGCAGAAACCAAAGCCTCCTCAGCCTGCCCTCTCCACTGCCAGCTTATTTTAGCTGCATATATTTAACCATCCCGAGCTACAAATCTGGCTTCCTCCCCACAAAACCAGCTTCCTGGTGCAGGCGCTGCTGCTGTGCGGTGAAAAATCTCATTATAGCTCCCACCCTTATGCCAACCCCGGATGAAGCTTCATCCACTCCGGGGAGCAGCAAGAATCGATTGCTGACCAAAGAAGCCTTTAACTAAATGACTGAAGTAAAAAGGTCTCCTTAGCACAGGATTAACTTTACAGACGCTATAAAACAACTGAAAATAGTCCCGTATTCATTGTTAGAAGAAAAGAAAGACGAGAAGGTATGGCATGAAACATTGATCTGCAATAGGTTTCAAGCAGCTCTTTGTACGGAAGCTCTCTGGCGCTCAACAGTGAGCAGCACGGACCTGCTACAGCAATGTAAATGATTTCAGAAGGATTGGCCATGATACATTAAATATTTAATGTTAACTGCTTCAAACCTGTGCCATCATCCAGAAATTTTATTAGCCTCACAAATTTATGGAGGCTCCTTAAGATGATGCTTTATTGCTTTCTTGACAAAATAATTAAAAAGAAAAACATTTAAAGGAGAACATTAAGCTATGACTGGTGTTTTTTTGCACAGCTCGAGGGATGGGGAAATGAGATAGATCCTGTTGTGATCTATGGCAGCTAAAAAGTCTGAATTCATAAGCAGAGCTGGGACCTTGCTGCTCTTTAAAGCCAGGGGGTTATCTGCACTACTTCTCCTCAACTTGGTGACATGCTCTAAGTTGAGCTCGACTGACTAGCTGTATTAGCTCACCAATCCAGTTGAGCACTACTTTTTGGGCAAAGTTAGTTTCATCAGGGCTACATGAGCTGGGTGGCATTTGGAAAGGAGAACAGCAGCAACTGCATACACACAGCAACAGCTTCCACCACCAAAAAATCCACTTCCACTGAAAAATGCAGCCCTGGCTGCACTGTGATGCTGTGCAGAATTGCACATACAGGCAGCCGTATGCAAAAGAAACCCCAGACTTGAAAAAAGACAAAAGTCCAAAACAAGTTATACCTTTCCCCACACTGCATTTCTCAGGCTGTTGTTTCCTATTTCCTCCTCAAAAAAATAACTTCACAAAAACCTTGTGAACTGGAAACAAAACCTGTTGTTCTGTCCAAATGACTTTGGAGGCTGTTTTTGATTCTTGTAACAGTCACAGAAGGGCTTTCACTTGTGCTTGAATCAAAATAATTTGCTTTGGCTCTAACAAGAGTTTCAGATATGAACTCTGATGTAGCAGTGAGATTTCCATCTGTGTTTGCTTTCAGATTCTCTGGGACGTGCAGGAAAGCAGCGGGAGTCTGGTCACACTCCTGGCATTAATACTGACTTTATACACAGCCTTGGAAAAAAAGAAATAAATTGCTTTTTAAAAGGTTTTCAATGCCAAATAGAGCTGCATTTTGCAAGATAGTAGCTTATGTAGCATTTCAATTCTACCAAGTGTTTAAACATCTGGTTATGTCTCGCTTCAGCCAGAGCTCATGTCCAAGAGAGGAACAGTTCCCAGCTCCCAAACTGGGGATCATGCGCTGAGGATTCCTGCTACTACACTAACAGCACCTTGGTATCAGAGAAGTACCTATTCCTCTGCCTTAAAAACGCTGAAAAGACTGGGGTGCAAGTAGGACTAAATGACTCAATGTATTTAAAGTAAAGATATTACCATGTGATGTCCTCAGAAAAACCTGAACAGCAGAGATACGTACATGATGGGCTTATGAAAGTACCATTATTTCCGGACTAGGGTCATAGGCACCAACGGAACTGGATCAAATGTGCATACATTTCATGAATTATTTATTAATAGTCTGGAACACTGTTACTCAAATCACTCTATAAACTAGAAACTTTCCAACTGCAAGCAAAATTTCCTTATTATAATATAGAATAATTTTTGGCACAACGCGATTTTGATGTCACTTATAAGGCACAATTAATGGCTAATACAATAAGAAATACATTAAATAGACCATTCTTATTGCATTAATCTTTGCATTGTGATGCAGTTTACACTGTATTAGTTCAAGCACTGGCTTCACAGCTACATCAGCACCTGTATAATGATTCCTTTAAAATCTACTACGGCTTCAAAGATAGCAGGCACTGAAAAGACAACTTGGCATCTTCTCAGAGATGATGAATTTTAAATTAACTGGAGTAACAGTAATCAAAGTATTGATGAATTCAAATTTCCAAGGAAAACATACAGAAATTAGGCTCCTTCCCACAGGATTGAACAGAGTATTTCCATCACAAAATTTCTCTTCCACATAAACAGTATAAAAAATTAATAAATGACAGCTGAACAAACTGAAATAGATAGGACAAATTCAGTAATCAGGACAGAAAAATTGCCCACAGCTATGCCTGACCACAGAGGAAAGAGTAGATGAGCCTCTGCATGCCTTGGGAGTTCACTCTGCCGCAGAATCTGCTCCAAGATCCAGACCTGGATAATCAGATTAATTAAAAAATTTAAATAAATTTCAAAACCTCAAATTTGTAACAGGCCAAACTAAAGTCCTGCACCTGCAGCGCACATTTGTTTTGATCAATTCCTTTCTTTGAGGCTGTGGCATTGGCAGCCAGCAGCAACCATCTTTCAATTTGACAGGAACTTACACCAAGAGATGCTAACACCAGTTCAACTCTTCTTGCAGAGAGGCATCTTTTCAGGGTTTTTTCCCCCCTAGATGCAGATATTTAAGAGAGCTCAGCAGCCTCTCCAGACAGCCATTAAGAAGTGTAGAGGAGCAGTTCCCATCCTCTCTGCCCCTCCTGAGAGAAGAGCCCTTGTGTTCTCTTGCATCAGCTCTTATAAAAACAGAATTTATCTTGAGCAGAGAATGCCATGAACTTCTGGAGCCTGAAGATCTCCTGACTCCACCTCCCACCTCAAAACGTGAGCTAAGGAAGCAAGGATAGATGTGTCTAGCCTGTCTAGCGCACGGTCATGAAGTGCCTGATGTTTTCAAAGTCAAAGGATGAAGTCAGGACAAGGAAGCGCCTTCAGCAAAGGCATCGATCCCCTGACTTGTTTCTGGTAACTGTTCCAGACACATGGGCTGACAGTAATTAAAAGGACTTACACACTGGGCTGGTTTCAAACTCAAATCTTCGGCTGAAGCCACCGTAGCCAGCAGCTGTTCGGGCTCGGATCTGGAAGATGTACGCTGAGCCTGGTTTCAAGCCATCTGCTGTGATCGTCGTCTCTTTGGACTTGATGATGGTGTAGCTCGTCTCCTGGTCCTTTTCCCAACCCCCCCACAAAAAAGCACAAAGTTCAAACACACAAATAGTGGTTCTCAGAGAAGACACACTCTTAAAAAGCCCCATGACAATGTTACACAGAATGACTCAAGTACATATTTTTGAGGATCTCTTCCTCAAACCACCTCCTCTGAAGTCCCTTCCTGCAGTACAAAATGTGAGAACTGATCTTGTCTTTTATAATCAATGACTCTAGGAGGTATGAATCAGAGAAGGGAGACTTTCTACCCATAAATGACAATATGGGGACCAAGTTGACATCTACAGTAGGAGCAGCTTTCAATTGCATGCTTTTCAATTGCATGGCCCAGGGCAATGGAAAGATTCATCCTACAAAGATCAATCCCAAGGCATGGGGAGAAGGAAAAAAATCCCATCGTCTTAGAAAGCGACTTACATTTACACCAAAACAAATTCTCAGTAATGTAATTAGGCCTAAAAAAGAATAATATATTATACATTGTACAACTGTAGGCTGGCATTTCTAGAACCATGAACTGAATCTTGGGAAGGGAATAATAAGCCAAAACTCCAGCAAAATACTTAATTTTGTATTGTTCTTCTCCAGCAATGAATTTGAAGAAAAATCGCTGAAATAAATCTTCATTTACATCAGTTTGTAATGCAAAAGAGTTCCAGTTCTTTGAATAAAATTTCACTCAAATACTTGGTAGTTACTCTTAGAATTATTTACTGTAAAACATAATCTAGACAAGAGCTTATAAATTAAGGTCTACAAACTTGGAATATGATTTTTATACACTAATCCTTTCAGATCTAAATTATTATGCGGTAAACAGGAATTCTCAGTAATTCCCTACCAAGATGTCTGCATAACTCTTAGGATCCAAACTAATCTATTTTTTTTTAGTTCCCTTTTAATGTAATGGACAACGCTTCATAGAGAGTAATATGCCTGGATAAATCCCTGGAGATCTCCAAATGTAGGTTTACAGATTTTCTCACTGAAGCCTACAGCTACATAAGACTGTTCTGGAGAAATATGCGTGTCTGTGTATATGTATATATGCATGTCTTCATTCTCCTTGTTAAGGAGCAATTTCTCTTAAAGAAATATGATCTGACATAACTTGATTTTCCAAAACTTTTAATACAGATCATTCTCACCCCTTGAAAATGAACACTGTGAATTTACCCTTACAAGGGCTGAAAACCAGGAGAATATAAACGACAGCAGCAACAAACAAGAAGTATTAAGGACGACACCCCAAATCTAATTCAATGACTGGTTAAGAAGCAATAAGCGAATATTAGGTCACATCTTTGCTTACATGTCAGCCCAATTAGGTTCTCAATACAGTGTTGGCCTCCGCCAACATTTAAACACTTTCCTACGGGAAACACTGAGCTTTACTTCAGCCTTAAAGAAATAAATCAAGACAGCATAAACTGAGTGTATTGGGTTTGGCTGGCTGGATTTCAGTGGCGGGGTGGCTGCAGGGGTGGTTTCTGCAAGAAGCTGCTAGAAGCTTCCCCTACGTCTGATACAGCCAATGCCAGCTAGCTCCAAAGAGGGACCCACCGCTGGCCAAGGCTGAGCCTGTCAGTAAAATGGTAGGAGAGGAACGTCCCTGTGAAAATATATTTAAGAGATGGTGAAAAAGAACTGCGCCGCAACAGCTGGTAGAGAGATGGAGGAGTGAGAATATGTGAAGACATCAAGGTCAGGGAAGAAGGAGGAGGGGGGGAGATGATGTGCTCCAGGCACCGGAGCAAAGGGTCCCCTAGGCCCTTGTCAAGACCATGGTGAGGCAGGCTGTCCCCCTGCAGCCCACAGGTGTGACGGGGTGTAGACGTCCACCTGTAGCCCGTGGAGGACCCCATGCCAAAGCAGGTGCATGCCTGAAGGGGGCAGTGACCCTGTGGGAAGCCCACACCGGAGCAGGTTGCTGCCAGAATCTGTAGCCCATGGAGAGAAAAGCCCACACTGGAGCAGGTTGGCTGGCAGGACTTTCGTGACTGCGGGGAACTCGTGCTGGAGCAGGTTCCCCCTGAAGGACTGCACCTCAGACTCACATTGGGGCAGATTGCCCCTCGTGAGAGGATTCATGTTGGGGCAGTTTGTGATGAATTGCCCTTCATTAGAGGACCTATGTGGAGAAAGGTGTGTGAAGATTTTCTCCCGTGAGAGGGACCGCACCATGGCCCAGGGGAAGAGTGAAGACTCCTCCCCCAGAGGAAGAAGCAGTGGTGGAACCAACATTGGATGAACTGACCACAGCCCCCATTCCCTGTCCCCCTGTGCCGCTTGGGGCAGGGAGGTGGATAAACTGGGATTGATGTTTTGCCCGGGAAGAAGGGAGGGATGGCAAGGTGTTATTTTTTTAAGATCTGTTTTTTATTTCTCCCTACTCTTCTCTGATTCGTTCCTTAATTAATTTAACTAATTTCCCAAAAATCGAGTTTGTTTTACCTGGGACAGTAGATGTGGATGATCTCCCTGTCCTTATCTCAAATCCTAGGCCCCTGGATATATTTCCCCCTGCTGTCTAGCGGAGAAGGTGGGGTGACAGAGCGGCTGTGTGGGCACCTGGCTGCCAGCCAGGGTCAAACCACTATGATGGGACTGGCTGTAGCGACCTCCCCATGAAGGACTTGCTCTTAAACTATTTACTGAAGTTATTTCACACTAGTTCTGGACCACAAATAAAATGTTTTAAGCTCCTCTCATCCATGCTCCCTCTCCCCCCAATTTGTTTGAAAACAAACTAAGTAAAATATATGGATTTTTTTTTCTTGAGTTATTTGCTCATTACCACGGTTTCTAGAGGCTATCTTCCCATGTCACTCCAAAGTAAGGATCCAATGTGTCACAACAGTTGTTCAAGTTAATGAAAGAATCAGTAACGGATTATTTCCAGCAACAGCCTATCCTGACTCTTGCTTTGTGCTTTCATCTTTTTGAAAACCTCAGCCCTATTTTAGCCACTGGCACGCCCTTGTCCAAGCTCCCTCATCTGCAAAAATAACATTGATTTTTATCCTGAAGATTTCCAAAATTCTTTTCCAGATGCATGGGCTGCTTGAGCAAGTCCCTCCCATGGTCAGAGAAGGAAGAGAGAAGGAATAAGGACCCAGTCCTGGTCCATGTTGAGTGACTTCATCTGAGTCACAGACAGAACTAATGGGAGATTTACCTTGTAATAGAAACTCAATCCCCCCAAAAAGCTAACTGTGACTCAATTTTGTTACATTCTCCTTGTTTTCGTGTAGAAAGCCTGGCTGTTTCAGAAGAAAACAGAACACCTTACAATCCCAGCTAAGGTAAGAAACTGCTATTCAGCCAAGTCTTGCAAACCTGATTTCTGGAAATCTAAGATTTCCAAGGATCTAAGGCTGCATGGCTCAGAAGGTTTTATTTAGACAAATTGCATTTGTTACAGTTTTCATTTAAGCTGCATTAATTTTGCAGGAAGAGAACAAGTCACCATTTGAAACGAAGACGAGGAGAGGCATGTTTTGTAGAAAGAGAGTTTTCCATTAGACCAAGAGCAAGAGCTGGAAAACCCAGGCAAGCTTTTAAGCCAGAATGCCCTTCTTCACGTCAGAGCAGATACAATCTCTCCACAAAACCTTTCTCTTCTCCTTACACTGTGGATGCAAAATCAAGTGAGAAACTGAAATACCAAAGGCAAGGGATAACCTGATGTTTCTGAGAGGAGATAGATGGTAGATCCCCAACCTCTCCTATTTTTAACAAACGAGTAGGCTCTGTCTTAATGTGATAAGGCTGGAGAGGACTCTGCCACGCAGATTTAATGTATTTGTTCAAGAGAAGTGGCACACTAATGGAAAACAACACGCTCATTTCAAGTCTTCCTAATCATTTATGGCAAAATCAATGTGACATTGATTTATGCATAAAAACGGCTCCACTCCCTTCCATGACTCAGATAATTATAACTAAAAGAAGAGGACAGTAAAGAGAAGGTACTTGGGATGCTCAGCAATCACTTTGTCACACCTTTTCAAAATATTTGATTTCATATTCCAGGATGATGCCGTTGGGTCGATCTGGCTCCTGCCAGGAAAGGGAGATGCTATTTTTAGTTATCTTCCCTTTTTTCACACTACTGACTGGAGAAGGTGCTGCAAGACAGGAAAAAAAACAGAATAGACAAAAAATAGGGTTAGCAAGACAGTCTGCCCCTGCTGAAGCGAAACTCGCTAGCGCATCTACAAACACAAAGCGATCCTTAGCTACAGGAGATCAGCAGGGTCTGTTTCCACCCTTGGTGGTATTTGCTCATTTTAACAGCTGGACTCCCACAGATTTTCAGCAGCTGAGGATCCAACCAGCATCACCCACCCGAGTAAAGTAACAACATGAACTACCATCAGTAGCTTACACATCAGCTGTGTCTCTCCAAGACACAAGTGTTTTTTCAAGCACTTTTCAAACACATCAACCCCACACCTTGGCTTTTCAAATGTGTTAGGGGGCTACATTATCAGAATTAATTGTTGATTACATATTGCTTTCTTTCAGCTGCTTTGAAGGTATCTATTTTTCAGAAGACTCTTTAACTATTCTTTTGCTTGTACAATGGTTAAAGACAAGGCATCTTTCAGCCCTTTCCTTCCAATAGCAGGGAACAGGGCAGCCAGGCCATTACAACCTTTACAATTCCATTGCTCTCCATAAATATTGCTGGGGTGTGACAGCTTGTATAGTGATGCTAAATCCTTGGAAATGGCAACTGTAGAAATTTTAATGGCAAGCACGGTTTGGAAGGTGCTTGGGGAAGCCACAGCATGAAAGCAGGTATGCCAGCTCTCCTTATTACTTTAAGACACAGCCCTGAAAGGTTATCTGCCCTTTGCAGCACATGTGCATCAGAAACGGCGTTGATCCTTTATTTGCAGTCTGGTATCTGCAGAGATTTCTAAACTTGTAGTTACCAGCACCTCCGTCAGCTCCCTAGCAAGAGCTGCTATGGGCAATGCAACCGTAATATCCCACATATTTCATGCTGAAGATTAGGAAACAACACCGAGCAAAAAGAAAAGAGGACAAGAGAAATTCATAGTTTCTAACTTAGAGGGCCAGCTTCTTCAGAGGAAAAAACAGTCCACACCTTGCCAAGGGCCTCTGACTCATCCTCTGGTCAGGCCAGTTCTCAGCAAGGATTACAAGGGGGCTGGGGAGACCCATAGCAAAGACCTCTGTGGCCATATGGGGAACTGAGTGCAAAGAGCAGTAGAAGAGTTATCTTCCAAAACGTATTTGGAACTATTTTAAAAAAAAAAGAAAAAAACCCTTATCCTATATGCAGAGCTAGCTAATTATCATAATACTAAAAAAAACCCCACATACCCATTAAATAAAATAAAGACAACAAACAAATTAATTTTGCCAGGTCTGATCTTCAGCCAAAAACAGTAAGGGACTGAAGGCTAACAGCAAGTATTCTCTCTTAAAGCAAACTCTGACATCTCGAGTCTCTTTTCAGCTTCACTTTTTCACACTGCTATTTACTAATTTCTCCTCCACTTGGCACTTGGAATATTCTGAAAGGTGTTGGCCATTTTCATATTGCTTTCTGCTTTAGAGCTGGAATCAGTCGTGCAACACTCACTTTTTAGCTGGGCATCCACCACTGTGCTCAGAACTGCTCCACTGAGCAAGTAAAAACCACCTTGATTCGAACGCACAGTGATCACCAGCAACTTTTCATGTGCAAAAGTCACCTTACCCTCAGTTGGTGTCCTCCACAATTTTTCTGGCTATGTGAAGACAAATAACAACCTAGGCTCAAACTGCTGATCCATTATAGGACTCTCCCTTAATTAACCCAGGCACCTAAATGTGTTGTGCATGCATGTGCACAGCAAGCCTGAGTCGTGAGAGATACGCTCCATGGACATGCGTGTGGTCAGATGCGATAGCTCAGAAAAGAGACATCTAGTAGTGAACTCCATTAAAATACAATGAGCTTCCCTTCTAATGCAATAGGAGCTACATAATTTTCAGAGGCACTGAAAAACAAGTCTCTCTGTGGGGTGGCGGTGCCAAATACCAGGGGATTCTACACCCCTAGTTAAATAGGCAATATCAATTCTTACCATGAGCCATTCAGATGTTATATATAGCGGACAGAGATGCCAAAGCACTCAGGAAAAAAAGGAACCCGTGCCCCCTTGCTCCCAAAACCATGCAATGCCTATCCCAGGCTTGTAAAGGTCTGGCAGGATGGAGAATGTCAGAGCTGAGCATTAAATCTTTTCAAACTCCTATTAGCACAAGCAAACTTGAAGAGCGAAGCATGGGAAGACCTGGTATTGAACACCTCTCAGGAAGGCAAAAACCATGCAATTCTCGGTGTCAAGACTGCTTGACCAAATAATGGACTTTTCATCCATTTTACTGAGGTGTCCTGAAGTGTTTTTAGGTGTGAGGCTCACAAGTGCTTTAAAAACAAGAGAATGAGGCAAGTGCTCCTGAACTCTGTTGCATCTAAGAGGTTCAGGGGAGTTTAGTTCTCCTTCACGTGCATCAGTACAGTACAACACAAAATGCACCACCAGCCACCCCTAAGTGCCCATTAAACTCCCTACTCCCCTAAAACAGAGTATCATCTTTAAAAAAGGGTGTATAAAAAGCTTGGCTAGTTAACAACTTCATGGACTTAAATCTCTTGCCATGCAAATCTCTAACACATTCAGTCGTGGCTCTGCAGAATGCTCTGCTCTACTAGGAAAAGGAGGGAAGATAAGGAAATGAGTAACCAAACTCTCAAAGTAAATTAGAAAAGGAGTAACTGTATCCTTTTTGAATCTCCTTCAAAAGAAGCGTTAAAGTGTAACCATGAGATAAAGGCCAATTAAGTAAATTCAATAAATCCCAGCGGTGCTGGGATGATATGGCAACTACTCTGCATCCTCAACACACACAGAGATTACGATGCTCTGAACAGAAAAAAGGAAGGAAGGTATAAGTATTTTAGAGTTTTCTTTGTCAAACAAAATGTAATCCAATCCAGGCAAGAGGACAAAGTCTGTAATCATTCCATCTTAAAAGCTTGCAACTGGATACTGTGCTATATGATCTCAGGAAAATAAAAGGATTACTCAAGACTTGCTTTTCAAAGGTCATTGCTTCTGCAAGGGCAGCATCCTTTTAATAGAAAGAAGCCAAGCCACGGAGCACTTCCATTTGGAGTACAACATGTAAAAAAAAAAAAAAATCACATAACAGTCAAGATTTATAAAGCTGTAATCACCCATGCTTCTTATGTAAGCAAGCAGAAGTCTTGTTCGAATCCCTGCCTTGACACTACAAAGTGTGGATGTACATCCCGACTTGTTTACATGTTGCTTTACAAGTAACCTGCACATATGCGTTAATTTCTCAGCAAGACACTCAAAATCAGAGGGATGTTGCATCACTTAAGTTGATGTTGCCTGTTCTGGAAAACCGCCATGCATGTGATGAAAACAAACTGAAGATGTATCAAGGTGTGAAATTGCTAATGTACATTTTTGCTTTCCTGAGAACAAAATTAATCAGGAAGCAAATAAAAGCACAGAAAATTGATTCTACTTTTTTTTTTCTCTGTTTCTAATATTTCTCAAGAAGAGTAAGGGGATATACCAAATAAATAAATTAAAATTTCTGCAGAAGATACATCATTAAGTCACATCTGAATAATCACAGGAGATGATTTCATGAGGAATAGACCTTATAAGACATTCTTTCTCTGCAACCTTTGATAACGATATTAGCACTGAATTAGCCATGAAGGCATCAAATTCAGTATTTACAACATAATATGCTGTGTCCCACTAATGTCTAACATACATTGATGCTTAGTGGAATAAAATGTTAATTATATTTAAAAAGAAACTAATGTTATCAGGTGAATGACCGCTGCACCAAGATAAAACAAATAATCCAGTTTTGATATCTCATGGTCTATCTAATGCTCTCTCCAGCCCAATTACTTTTCCCTTGGTATTTTTCACTCTGGCAGAAACAACAGCTAATGGCTCCCCTTCTTGCTCTTAGCTTCACAACCACTGAAGTTTTCCACTTCCAATCAACCTCCTTCCCTACTTCCCCCCCCAAAAAAACCACAATACCAAATACTAAACCGCAACAACAACAAAAAAAAACCCCAACAAAATACCTAGCTTCTTTCACCTTCAGTGCAAAAACCATGCCACCAGCCCAGGGCCTTCAATCCAGCTTTAACTTCTGCCAGGACAGATCCTCGCTCAGAGCAACCCAGAGCAGCAGCCCAGGAAGAAATGCTAATTTACAAGAGGAAAGGGACTGGCACCTCTCTCTCTCCTTTGGCTCTGCAGGGATCTGGGCTTCAGGTCCCTTTCCAAAGACAACTAAGGCATCAAAGAGGAAGAACCTACTGCTGCCATCTCTGTCCTGGCTGCTGTTACAGACCCCTGTGACACGGAACTTTATAGATGTGGATATCACCTTTTATAGGCCATCTATGCTATGGATTTCCATGTGTTTTTCATGTGTTTGTAATTTCTTTTACTGTGATTACATTCCTGTATGCACAAACATTTGGGATCTTCAGACTTCACAATGCACCTTGGGGTTCCTCCTTCCGTGTGATGCCAAATTTCTTTTGCAGTCTTGAATTTATGCCAGAAGATTTAAAAGTCAAATTCACACTTGTGATTAAATCAATACCTTCACCTGCTATCATATAACCAAACAGTTATGTTACTGTTAACACACTTGCAAAGCCACATTTAACTGAATAAAATGAAACCTGTAACAGAAGATTAACCAAAAGACAAGGAATTCTGACTCCCCTTCAAAAGCCTGGTATCCTGCAATTTTTTCACTCATTTTCTAACTAATGACTTTTTTTCTGCAAGCCTTTGGTATCTTCATAGTTTGGATCAGGACCTGCATTATTCACCAAGCCACACTAAAGACATGACAAGACTTGAAGCAGTAGATACATTTTAAACAAGATACACACACTAGTTAAAACAGAAACGAAAGACTTCACTGCATTATCTCTTTGCATTTCTGTATAGAAATGACACATCTTCAGAGCAGCTCAATGACAAAGCTGCCCTAAGGGTACTTTTACTGCACATATTACACCTGGGTCAGAACTCAGCATCTAAGTCATAACTTGACTTTTGTGCTGCAGTTTCTAATATCCCAAAATATGCATGATAATGGGCTTCGAAACACTTTGTCCCTTGAGGACAAGTAGTTGAAACCCATGTCCTGCTACTTAGACAAACAGGCTGGACCCCCATTTGCAGGTGCTTGTAAGTGCTTCTGAAAACTGAGTCCAGGGAATGAAAGGTCCTTGGACTATGTGGCACTAAATGCCATTTCAATCCTGAGATTTTACATGGGATTTCAATGAGGCACAGGCCCTAAATACTGCAAGAGGTTAAATTTAAGCCCCAGGATTAAATCCAAACATGCTGTCAAACAGAAGCCTAATCCTAAAACACCATTCATGTATGGAGATACCTTTTTTTGAATGATTTTTCAAGGTATCTTTCAAGTAGATCTGAACTTCATGCTGGTCCTTTTCACACATCGACTATCAAACTGATAATACAATTTCCTTGGTAATGAATATATAGTGTTTTTTTCATATCTTCTACCTCCCAGGACGTACACCTGAGGTAAATGGCAGGTCTTAGACCAATTTACAGTCTCTGTTAACTATCTCTACTTTGAATGCCTCTGAAACCCAAGACTCCTGGATGTGTGCCTTGAAACGGAAGAGGTCACACAAGACAGAGGAAGCCAATTCAAACACTCAGTGGCCCCAACAGAAGGCAGGGCCACATTTTTGTAATGTGAGTCCAACGTTGTAACCCGAGCAACCAGATTTACCTCGTACAAAATGGGGTGATCTCTCGGGTGGTTCTCATCCCAGCCTCTAAAAGATTACATGCAGCTCCTTGAGCCTGACAGCAGGATGTGACTTGAAACCCAAGCTGGTCACAGAGCCAAGGGGCACCCACAGACCTCACTGTCTCCCAGCTGGACACAGGGTTCGGTTGGCACAAGGCAAAACCCCAGTTTCTGCCTAAATTCTCTTGGAGAGCCTGTTATTTCTTTGACACAGCTTTCCTCAGATAATTTCTCTCTAGAATTCTAATCCTTGCACCTAAGAGCACCTTTGCTAAAGGCAAAGAGAGTAAGATGAACGCTGTGGTTTTGTGGACACTACTAACCCCATGCTTTTAATTACCGATGCCTTTAATTATTGGAAGCCCTGTTACAGAGAAATGCTCACAACTCTAAGACACAAATCAGAAAAAAAGCCTTTCAATTCATACTCACATTTGAAAGAAAACAGAAGCAACCTGTGTGCAATTTGCATTAGTACAGATATAACAGCTAATCTCTTCTGATCTGTGTAACAGCTCAGGAGATATGCCTGGTTGAGACTGTGACTGCAATGCATCAGTGTGGTCTAAGGCTTCAAGATTTCCTGTGCCCCAACACCCTGTTCTGCCTATAATTCCACTATGCTAGCACAGCCTGGGGGAAGGAGAGGTGTGTGCACATTACATTCACCGAATTCAAAGCCACCTTTTCTCCGAGCATCTCCTGGAGAAGGCTGCAAGGAGAGAAACAGCAAAGAGAAAAACCATGGGAAACCAAGTATCTTCTGTTTCACAGCTACTAGCTAACATCAACTGAACAACCCATAAGGAACTATAGCTTCTTCTAGTACATCCTTTAATGAACACTATATGATATTTGGCTACTCCTATAAAACGGTATTAAAAGAACAAATAGCAAGACAGCAGTATTACTGTGTGTACAAAATCACTACTAAAATCCTCATTATGTTATAATCCTCATAACATCCTTATAACATAATCCTCGTTACGTTATAAAAACGTATCTATGAAATATACTTTGTTACTAAGACTGATTATTGATGCCTAAGTTATGAAAATAATAAACTGTATAGCTTCAAAGCATTTGTACGAACTCTTTTCCACTTAAAATATTGTGTTAATTGTAACAAAGCAGGGCTCTACACATGCTCGTGGAAGCGCAGTGGATGTAGCCAACGCACGCTTTGCCATTCAGAAAAAAGCTAAGGCTCATTGGAGTGCCTGTCTTTGTGGAGGCAACCCAAGCAGGCGTAACAACACCTCACCTCCGGCACTCCTTTCTGCATGCTCTGTTGATGACTGTACAAATGTTTCCAAAAATTACTGCTTTCACCACAAAAAAAAGCAAGTAACTTCTAAATAATTAATGTAACGAAGCCACAGCTATCATACATTGCAATTGCAATAGGATTATTAGCAAAGTCTAAAGACATCAACAGAATCTGGGCACTAAACTACAGAACCTTTGGGGCAACACTACTTTGTCATTCCTCATGTGCGCACCAGCCCATATACAACAGAGAATATTTAACGGAGTCTGTCATATATCACCACCAACTCCAAACACCACATAATAATGGGTAAAACTTTAAAAAGCACACGATTTCAAACAGTAAGTTGGATTTTTGCCATTTGCCTTTTGTTTACGGAGTCATACAGACGTGCTTTTGGTTCCTGGCAATCACAGATGTGAGATGTAGTCTTAAAAGAATGGAAGCTGACTGCAGATTCACACACCTTGCAGGTACGAGGCTTTAGGAAAACATGAGCAGATATCACAAGAGAAAATTGCAGGTGATAGGAACACACAGCCCCAGCAATCTTCAAAGCTGTAAATGACAATAATGGCATTAGAGGTAGTTTATCTTCAGATAGCAGAGCTAGCTAGTGTGGTCATGCCTGGAAATGCCCACTGTTGGGTTGTAGAGATATGAGAAATGTCCTGGCATTTCAGTTGTCAAGAAATCCTCCTCCATATTCTGTTATTTTCATTTGTGATTTCTGAGAAGACTTACCGTAGACAACTGTAGAATATTGGGCCCACTCATCTCGAGGGAGGTGAAGCATTACCTCCAGCTTGTTCACTCAACTTCAAGCATCTTATCAGGAACACTGGTGCATAAGAATTTTAAGGACAGTCTATATAATGAAGGCTATAAAGGGCACCATGCTCTGTAACATCAATCGAGGTGATATTTTGTCCTTGCATCTTGAATGCTTGCAAACACTCACCTGTATTTTGCAGGGACTCCAAAGCCAGAGTTACAGACACTATGGTGCAAAATCCCCTTCGTAAAGCTACAGATTCTTTAAAAAAAGTTTTAAAAATTGGCCTGGCAAAGCTGGCCATGGCCATAATTCACTGTTTGGGAAACTTCTTTCCAATTTCCAGGCCTAGCACACATTCATTTGTACTTAGAGCAGCAGCAGCAGCCCTGAGTTCTGGACAGACAATTCCTGTTGGGCTTTAATTTATCCCAATCCCAGGAAGGGAGAGGGAGATGTTAGAGCATCACAGTTTGCCTGGGCTCAGGGAAAAAGGCTTCCTTCTGTCCCTAGCAGGTGCTTGCACCCAGGGCCAAGGCATATCCGAGACTAAGGGTTGCCAAAGCACAGAAAAGAGATGTGAAGGAATATCTTCCTATACGGCGCAGATCCATTGGGAATTGCAATATTGTTTTTCATTTATTCTAGGGCCTCTGGAAATCAAGATATTAAGTTTTTCTCAAAACTGAGAAACAGTTTGTGGTTAAGACCAGAGGAATATTCCTTCATGCCACAGAATAGCTGTAATTTCCCTGTATTCCATAAGTGGTTTAGATGTGAAGCCTAAGAATAAATACTATCGACTCAGAAGACTCTTTTTATAAATTCACTCCTAGCAAGGTGATAAGGACTCCAGCTCTGATCCATCAAAGTGCTTTGGGAAAATGCTTAATTTTAAGCGCACGTGTACTACCACTGCCCTCAGCACTTTGCTGGATCATAGCGACAGGGCTCAGCATTTTGCAGTAGAATCTTCATTATTAAGTGCATTTATCAGGTTAGCTTCCAGCACACTAACCAGCGCCTCTCCTGTCTTTAGTAACCTAATATCTTATTTGCATTTAAGCAAAAGCTTCCTTTTAAAAACCACATGCCATTAAAAACAAAATCAGAACACAGCTACTGAATAAAATGCATAAAATGTGCATGTTCCTGCTCCCTACGATAAGTCACATCCTTAATTCCTATACTGGCTCCTTTCTTCGCACAAGCCTTGCTGCATCCTTCTTCTAGCTGCTATCAAACTCTACACCCAGTAAATTCACAGACCGTTTTTAAACGGCGTGGGAAATTTCCTTCTCTGCCAAGGCTGCCACTCTGTATAATACACCAATCAGTCTTGTTGATGAATTTTTACATTAAAGCCAAATTACTAAACACTCCAGTGAAATTAAAGGCAGTCAAATAAATTCCTTCAAGAACAGCTACTGAAGAGGGGCAGCAGGTCAGAGGGAAGAATGGGCGAAGTCCTTAATTCCTCTGGTAGCTAGTTTTGGATTTCTTATGGTACTTGGTCACTCCTACCACTACTGCTCTTCTCTCATGTCTCATTTACAGATGGGAGAAAAGCATGAGTCCACCACCTATCACAGGACTCTGAGCAGGCCACAGCTTTGCAGAACCACAGTTCAGACCTTTTCCGTAAGCAACTTCCTCAATGAAGACCAGGAGGGTTGAAATAAAGTTATTTTTTTTTTAAAAAAAAAGCAATCTAACAGGTTCTAGTAGAACAAAAACCTAAATAATAAAAGGGACTAAAGATAAAATAAAAAGTTTTATGTAACTGTGGTTATATATACCTGTGATCCACAAACCCATTCCCACCCTGTCCTTGGTTTCAGACTGAGAGTGGCTTTTCTGGATCAGAGCAAATGACACCCAGGCTATCACTTTTTTAAGGGAAACCGTGGGCAATTAGGGACAAAAATCTAACAGATCTCATCTTTGCTGCCAACAGAGACATGGTTTTTTGACACTGAAGTGTGATCATTGGTACCGTTTACCCTAAAATCTCAGGTTGCAAGCACCGAAATGAAGCTAACTAGCAAAATCAGCACAGATCAAAGTGCACTACAGGTGTTTCAGAAAACCTCTCTTGATACTACCAAAGGAAATTTGGGTACATTCAGCTTCCTAGGGGGTAACTTTTGCCATGTGAAACATAGGAGTGTGCAACGCTCCTTTGGAAAGGAGGAAGAAGAGCTGCAGCTTCAACCAGGGGCTTCCCAGGAGGCTGAGAAGTGATTTATCAGGACCTCGGGGAGAAGAGGAAAGTGCTCAAGGGAGCTGGCAGCTCCGTACACTGCCCCATTTTGAATGCCAGGAAAAACACAGTGCATTTTGAGGGAACCCAAGAGGGAATTGGAGAACAATCACAAGTTGAGAAAGCTACGAACGGAGACTGAAAGAAGCAAAACTGCTCAGTCCTGGGGAAAAGAAGACTGAAAGAAAACATGAGTCTCCAAATAAGTAAAAGGCTGCTGTCTCTGGAGCGAGAAAAGCACAGAACTATATTTGGGAACATCTATCTAAGGAGAAAAATAATGAAGCGGCAGGAAAAATCATGCCATGAACCTGTGGCACCTGTGTCTTTGGAGGTTTTAAAGCAGGTTAAATAAGTACATCCTGAGATCCCTCCAGACACACAGCTCTACAAAGACAGCTGGGTATCATGAGGTGAGTGATTAAAAAAAAAGGGATCTTTATAAAGGCAGAGATCTGGAAGACATACATTTTGTGCCATTTACCAGCCTGCACGTTTGTGCCAGGAGACATTAAGGAAAAATCTAAATTGTTGAAAGTGGCTAGTCACACAAAAGGATGGTGCTGGGATAAAAGCATCAGGCCAGAGGAAATAATACTTTGCTTTCCAGCTCTGCCTGAGACTCATAGCCTGACCACAGGCAAGTCACTTCATCTTTCCCTGCTGTTATCTGTGCAATGAAGATACTGTTAATTCCTTTATCTATTTTGACTTGAGGGGCAGGAACTAACTATTCAGATGCTGCCAGCACAATCTTTGCTTTGGCCTGCAGGCATTGCTGTAAGGCAAATAAAGAAAAGAAGGAATACCTGCAAGCATTACTACTGGCAGACAGCTTCTTCTATTTAAATCACAAGCAAGTTGGCAATACCACGTTGAGCTCAAACATGGAACAAAAACCCTATGTGAGTGACAAAAAGCAAAATTACAGGGAAATCTGTGGTAAAGACTTATTTTTATAATTTAATAACTTTCTCCAACTTTGGTTTCCAGGAAAAGTGCTAGTTGTGTGCTTAAAGACGAGCGCTGCGTAAAATTGCTCTTCTGAGGCGAAACTGCAGAGATTGCTACCGAGCAACACAAAGCCTGGGATAAGTATCAGTATTTTGAATGGGATAAATGAAGATGTATACGAAAGCATGGCTCTTGACTCTCCCACCCTACAGTGGCTTTACCTCCCTGCAAGAAGCAAAGACAGACTCTCTTCCGAAAAAAATACGGCAGGCTCTTGCAGTCCAGTTGGCTTCTGAAAGTGTTGAAAAGATTTAGAGACGAACTCAAGAACACTCCAGAATGCTTCTGACAGGAAAAGCCAATTTACAGACTGTACAGGGACTCTCTAATCCAATTTTTCCCTTCTGCTGATGACAGGCTATGTCCTAAGCACCTGCCTACTAAGGCTGGGTCACCACAGGCTCTGGAGGTCAGGGCAATCTTACTGGAAGAGAAAGACAGCCTGAGCATCGGATGGTGGGATTGCCATTCAGAAGCTAAATGGTCCCAACGGAGATTTCAGATGTTGCAAATTGTAGCTGCACATATGATGCATAAATGGATGTGTCCTAAGCTTCTCCTCTGCATCAGAACTGTGTTCAAACAGATTTCTGACTTCAACATGCTGCTTAATGCAATCTACACTAGTTGGCGGCTGGTTCTCCTACAATAGTATTTTTCACTGCTTTGCAAGTATGATTGATCAAAAGTTAGATGAGATAGACAAAAGGTAGCAGAGTAGGAATTTTCTGTCTTTTTGGCTAGCATTCCTGATAGTGCCACTCTCTGAAGCATCATGCGGAAAAAATGTACTACAAATCCACATTTCAGATCTGTGCATTTCCTGGCTGTGAAACAAACCCAGTGGCTTCACTACTTCCAGATATTGCTAGGAAGAGGCTTATAGGAATATCGAGCAACTTGCTGCATTTGTGAAGCTGCACTCTCAAATGCATCTTGATGCTTAAGTGACATCGTCTCACCCCGCCTTTCCCCAAGATCTCACTTTATAAAGATGGAGGTGAGATAAATCTCACTGTATACAGATTCTCCTTTTGGTTCATGACCACTCTAACACGACTACAGTTCTGTTTTCAGCAAGTGCTTAAACTGATCACTCACCCCCTCACTAACCACTAGAAGAGAAAGGGGGATTTCAACATGATCAGTCACTGGGGTTTCTTCCTCCAGAGGAATTTACTGACCCTTCTCCAACTTGGACTAAAGGATGTGGATAAATGTAAGCAAGTGCCCTACTCTTTCCAACTCTCTCACCTTCACTTTTATTCAGTGTGTGGACTAGACCATCAAAACCTTAGTGAGGAAACAGGTACGTGCATGTCTCCATACACGCAACAAACAAAACAATTCCGTGTTTGGTATTCTCTGTGCATTTATGATTCTCCCTTGACCAACTTTCATGCTGCACGTGCTCACCTCATCCAGTGGCTGGCTGAAATTGTGCCTCAAAGATGGCTGAAAGTAGTCCAAACAAGGCAGGTGACAGTATGGGATGGCTCCTACAGCTTACTGTACAAATACCAGCTACTCAAAGGGCATTTGCCTGCATCCCTCACAGGTCTGTAAGGATGTCAGCTCCCACTTGCTCTTGAGAAAAAGCACTTCACGGCACCACTGAGGGCTACCCACCAATACAGGCGGGAGTTCATTAAGGTTTTCCTTCAGACAACGACTTGAATCATCCACAGAGCTGTCATCTCAAGATCAGACACGTACAATAGTTTGTCTGCATGGGGTCAGGGTTCAAGCTACTTAGACTGAAGAGACTGAAACTGAACCCTATGGGTTTCTCTACTATTCTATTCCTCAGGATGTTGCCTATCAGGATGACTTTTCTCTCCTCAAATGTGCCCTGCATAAATGTGAGAAGATAACAGTAAGTGGCATTAAAAAAAGTGAATGATGAATGCTATGCATCAGGCAGGATGATTAAATAACTACACGTAGATTCTGGGGTATATTAGCTTCTCCGCCTTCTGACACGATAATTGATCATCCTTAATCTATGGCAGAACAAAATAGAGATTACCTCCTCTCAAACAGTTCAGCTTCTATTCCCCTTTGTTTATCCCCCCCAATACAAAGAGAAAACCCATTAACCAATTCTGTTTTTAATTCAGCAGTATTGAAAACGGGATCCTAGCAATTCATGTAAGTGATCCCATTTTTAGAGAACTGCTTTCCAAGGAGTACCAAAGGTGAAGCATTCGCATTATCAAGGTCACTGCAGTGAATACAAGAATAACAAAGACTTGTGTTTGCATCAGGATTCAGTTACAGTGAAGTATTCCAATGCTGCAAGACTGCTCTCTCATAAAACGAGAAGTGCTCTAAGAGACCTACACACCATCGAGTGGACTTAACAAAAGGAGCAATATTTAACATGGTGTAGTTAAGAATCTGTACAAATACACTGGACTCAACTAGAATGTGTTTCACAGTCATTTAACTTGAATTCACAAATTTATAGTCAGTAGGTAAACCAAGATTATCAATTTTAAATCAATATCCCTAGATTTTAAGGCCAGAAGAGATAATTCAGCCCTCACGCAAAACACCACTGAGTTTTCATCTTCTTTAAAATCAATACTGATTCACCTCTGGGGGCAGATTACCATAATTCACCATGCAGTGGCTTTCTGGAGTATTGCCCATCTTGCCCCTTGTCCTTAAATAAAATAAAAAAATCATATCTATTAGTGTTGACTGCTTGGGTAAAGGAAGGGCACAATTTGAAAAGCAGTAAACTTGATTAAAAAAAAAATAAAGAACATTTTATGAGATAACTGAACTTTGCTCTAGAAGTTAGTACTGAAGACAAAAAGTATCAAAAAAACCCCAACAATCAAACAGTTGCTTGCTGAGAACCTGAGAAACAAAATAGAAAAGAACACTTTTAAATACAGATATACACACATGCACACTTCCGTAAGTCATTCAGAAAAAAAAAACCAGGTATTAAGAAAAGCCTTAAGAAAGGATGCATGCTTCAAGCATGCTTTTTAAAGCTGAATATTCCTTGAAGACTGTCAGGGAATTTCCAAGCAATTTGGCAACGTTTATCGGTCTATAAAAATTACAAAAGCAGTTGGATTTTAAAAATCCTGCAGATACTGAACTATCAGATTTGATCAGTGCAAACTGCCCACATGCATTTTTATCCTATATAGCACTACAGCGTACACAATTCAGCTCCGTGGATTGCCCTCCCATGGGCCTTTTTCTACCAGTGATGAATGCATCTCAGAAAAGTGGAAATATATATTTCGCAGCATTAACATCCATTCAAAGTGCTACATAGCTAAGAAATAAGGAAAAAAAATCCCCTCCAGTCATACAGCTGCCAAGCAACTGCTTGCAGTGACATATATTACTTCAGGTAGTACACAAGCACTTTATTGTACTCCGACCAAAATTACTCAAGCCATTAATGCCTGTCTAACTTCTTGTGCATCGTTCAGATAAGAATTTCATATTGTTTACTTCTTTCTCCTGCGAAGTGAAAGGCATTGCTGACCGTGCAGGCACATCTTACCTTATACCTCAAGAAAGATTCTGCTATCATCCTTGCCTGGTTTCTAGTATCCACTTAGTCTCTCTTGTTTCTGCTGCAAAAATACAGACTGAGAGTTCCCACTGGCATCACTGGGGGGCTGCTCATTCTAAAGCTGCTGGAGCTACATTCTCTTTTGTTTATTCTGAGACAATGGCCTTTAAAGCCTGGATGTGACATTTAAAGGAGCTACTAAATGCCACATCCTCTCTTGACCATGAATCTTGTCTATCATAGCAGTATATTATAATCTCAGTGATCTAATTCTCGAGATCATCTCTTTGCTGACAAGACCGAGGATGGTGACTATGACAGAGTTCTGGGAACCCAAAAAATATTTCAATCATTGACCCGACAATAAATCTGATGCTCTCTGCTTCATCTTTTCCTCAGTAAGGCATGCCAAATCATATACTTTCACTATATAGTACATGACCTGGGCAAGAGGATTTTCAGAAAACTGTGGGGAAAAAAAGCAGTTTTGCAAGACGTTTCACTGTTAAAAGGATGAAAATCAAAATTCACTAGAGGATTTTGATTTTTTCGGGAAAAATTTATGTTTATAGAGTAAAAATTTCTAGAGCCCAAAAAACACAACCTGCAAGTGTGAAGACATTCAAAGGAAAAAACACAGAGATCAAATCTACCTGAGACATTAGGTCATACCTTGCATTTATCTGCATGACAGACTACTCATCAACTTCATCAGATGTAGCTTCCATACAACAAAAATTTGATCCACTAAGGGAAGGGACAACATAATATATCCCTTCAAGTACTGAATTAGCCAAAGCAATGAATGAAACAGATGATCACTTGGACCTACAGTCAGCTACAGATTAACAAAGAAAAAAATTACTCTTCCGCTTTAGAAGAGAACCTATCTATGGTCTCGTACTGCCCAGCAGTCCTCACCAGGAAGAGCTGAGATGTACGCCAAGATTCAATCCCTAATCCTGTACTCTTGCACAGAGCACCAAAAAGCAGTCAAAAAATGCTGTGGAGAAGGACAGGACACAAATATACTAAGTTAACTTTATGGTTCAACCTCAACTCCAGCGAAACGCAGTGCCACTAGACCCTGGTGACTTCTGGTCTCTTCCCAGCCCCGCTGCTGAACTGTTGGGTGACCTCAGGAAAGAACACTTCTCTCTCTCTTGCAGCCCATAAAATGTGCTGGAGTGCCATGAATGTCCCTTGCAAAGCACCGCAAGGTTCACAGTTAACACGTTCTCCTGAAGCGCGTATGACCTCACCTTTGACAGTAGCTTTAGGCCTATGGCTGAAACAATCTCTCACCCGAGATCCTCCTTGTCCATCCCTTCCCAAACACATTTAATTAAAAAGTCTTAAGTGCTGAGCGGCTAATGATGACCTTTTATGGAAAATCCTCTTCCCCTGGCAAATTATTCCTGTCTTATTTCTAGCCATGACCTCCAGTCTTGCATATTTCCACGATAAACTTCTACTTCTTTGATGGGCTGACCAGAGAGGAGGTTTAAATCTCCATTTCTTTTACATTTAAGGATGTAGAGCCCTACGTCTCTGACATGACTGGAATTATTTCATTGGCAAGCCCCTTCCCAGTGGCTCCTAGGAGTCCAGGTTTCTCTCCTCCAATGCCCACATGCAGAAATACGCTGTGCAACAGAGCTCAAGTGGTGATGAACGCTACTCCTTCCTGGCCCTCACCAAATTTTCTTTTCTTTTCTTTCATACGTATATATAAGAGAGGCAGTAGTCAGCAATTGTAGTCAGCAATGGGGAAACCTCTGGAAATGCATAAATATCAGGGACCCACAATGTTTTTGTAGCAGGGCTATGGGAAACATCTGGTGCCTCTCCAAGTGCTCTCCTGTCACTTGACGATACAACTGCTCAGATGATGGGAGCATCTCTCTGACAGGCTCTTAAGTCTCCTAAACTAGATTAATCTATGTGCAGCATACAGCAAAGCTACAGACACTTCCTAATGGTCTGAAGTGCCAGAACCCATGATAAATATACACATCCTATGTGCAATTATGCTTGTTTCTGAACAGCATTCAAGATGGCTTCAAGATACTAATTACCAAATAAGAACACTGCAATTATACTCCATCATACCTTACTCCTGACAAAGCCACTTTTAAACAAACAAGGATTTGGGGTTTCACATTGCAAAAAAAAAGAGGAATTTTCTCCTTTGATCTGTTTTAACTTTCCAGGTGTGATTGGGGAATTACAGAAAAGCAAAAATTCCCATTCGCTAAAGTACAGCCAGGGCTTCACTGCAGCCATTTCACCACTGTTAAGAAATGTTTTATCACTGGGAGGGGGGGTGATGTTATCTGAAATGAAAGCAATCTCACTATCTAACTTCTGCTACTCTCCAGACAGAACTTCAGTGTTTGTCATGAACTGTTCACCGACTTACCTTTATTTTAATTAACAGTACTGCAAAATCCAAGGTATTCTCTGTGCTTAAAGCTGCTGTCATTAGACAAAACATACCTCTTACCTGCATCACCTGTGAAGACACTGGCAAACAGCTTACACCACAAGTAAAGAATAAAGAAAAACTTCTTTCCAAGCACGTGAGATGGATGTAATGAGAGAGCTGTGCCAAAGGCACTCGGACACAGAGGTACTGTTCTTGCAGAGAAGTAAATGGCAAAGTCTCTGGTTGACTACAGCAGGAAGAGAATTAAGCCAGTGCTGAGTAATTTATACATCTCCCCTTTCAATGTTACCCCCTGACATTAAAATAAACAGACATCATGGTCATGTGGGTAGGAAGATGGTTAGGCATGATTATAATAAAGACAATGCAAACCCAACTCAAACCATTCTGTTAGAAATTCTAAGTGTGCCAATCTGCAGCATTACACACAGTGTGAAAGGATGCACTAACAATAGCGATATTTTTCCACTGTTCACATGAGCACAGAGACAAATGTTGCGATCTGTCTCTCCTTTTCTGGAGTGCTGTTTTATGACACAGTTAATGATTTGGCAGAAAAAAAAAAAGTAATAGCCTTGTGCTGCAACAATTGCAAATGATCTTTGCCTTCCATCTTGGAAGATGAGTAGAAAAGGCCCCTGCTCGACCCCTTTATGAGCATTTTGCTTGCGATGGAGGGAAGGAAGGGATGCTGGAATTCACATCTAAAAATATAAGTGTGCAAATGATACTATGATGTACAGCTACCTTGTTTACCATTATCCTTAGCCATACATTTATCACTGTGCTCTTAACACATCTTCCCTTTCCTCGTTCCCCCCCTTTCCCTTCTAATTGGAACTCAGTCTGCAAAATGTAATTAAAGCTCTCATAAATACTGCCAGTGAGTGCACCTTTTTTTCTTCCAAGTAACTACTGACATCTTCTAGAAGACCTCATCAACCCCCGACAGAATATAGACTAATGTATCTTCTCACATACCCTGCTCAGGATGGGGAAGTCAATCTTCCCACCTTCCACATAATTAAAGTCACCCACATTATGTGCTTTTCCTTCGCCACTCCCTCCCCTTCTCCGACACATGTATCACCCTGTCATCAGCTCCTTTCCTTTCATCTGATTTATTCTGTTTCTAATCACTGAACAAAATACAGTGTTTTCAAGAAGAGCTGGAGCAATCCTAGGCACAGCGCAGCACCAGGTTTCCTTTTTCTTGCTTCTTCCCATCTTGTATTCAAAGGCAACATTTTTAACTCTCCTTTAAGAGGGATTATTTCCTGCAATCTAGCTAGTTTACTCATGCCTGCGAGTGAAAAAAAAATACCCTCTTCCATTCGGGGTAAATGACTGAGACCTTAACGATGAAATTCAATGATACTTCAAAGACTCCTTTGGGCCCTAAAGGTTGCGTAGAGCTGCCCAGGAACCCAGCAAAGCCCAGTTAACCCAACAGGTGGCTTCATTTGGTCTGTGAAAAATAGCTGCTGTGTCTCTCCAAGAGAAAAACACTCCTGGATTCAGCCAAATGGCAGTGATAAAAACGTCTGACTCGAGGCATTTCTAAAGCTTTCAAGCACCCCATCTGGCAAAGGAAAGAAGGTTGCTGTTGTGCATGCCAGAGCACTGGTCCTGATGTGACACTGAATCCTCCTGCTATGGAAAGGGACATAGACCCACCAGGGTCCAATGGTTTATGAGACACGTATATGCCTCGTCCCCAAGAAGTACATCATTACTTCTATGAGGCAGAGCAGGTAGCACTGGAGAAACAGAGTCCTGACAGCCCCAGACTTCAGATATTTAAATACTGTCCCATCAAACCACCAGCGCAGCCCCTCAGGCACCTCCTGAAGCTCAGCCATGGGCACCAGGGAGTATAGGGCTGCGTGACCCAGGACCGCAGCATCCCAGGAGAGGACAGCCTGACATAGCCCTGTGCGGTAATGTCCCTGGCTGGGAAGCAGCCCCCTCACCAGCCCCTGGCGGATGCTGTCTCATGATCCAGGTTCAAAAGTTAAGAGAGGGCAGAGAAACCAGGAGGAGCTGAGGAAATCTTTGCTAAGCTCTCAAGAGGATAAACAAAGCGTCAGCACCTTTAGCACTTCATTACTGCTATCGCTTGATTTTGTTAAGTGCTTTTTTTGGACCCTCATCAGTGAATAGTTGCCAAGCCACTCTGAATACTAGTACTGACACAGGCCAAAAAAACTCCAATGTATTTACTGAAGAGGTAGCAGCTGCTTTCCTGCTGGACAGAAAGTCAAAAGGATTGGGATTTTAGTTACATTTAATCACCTGGGCACTGGAATTTGCAACCACTAGGAAGGGACACTGTCACACAGATCTGTTTTTAGCAGATAAAGCACTGTTCACCAATCAAATGTATTGCAAACAATACCTTGCACTCACCCGGACTTGGATCAAAGATTGTCTTTGCTGACTGATGGTACAAAAGAGGCAAAAAAGGAACTGTCACTATTGCAATTAAGATTTGGAATCAAACAGATCCCATGCCACATTTTTGCCCAAGCTCTTCAGCATCATTAACCGTTTTGGATAAATATACTGTTGACTGACATTTCTATTTTTCATGCTGCAGTGAAATCTAAAACACAGTAATACCGACACCAATTCAGAAAAAAAAAAAAACCAACAACAAAACAAAATGGCCAAAGGAAACCCACAACGAAACCAAAACCCAACAACTCACTCATCAGCTGATCTCCAGTGGACTCTGACCAACTTCTCTTTATCTTCTCTTAAAGTCAGTTTGGGAAATAGGTTAGAAAACATCTCCAGTGCAGGTCAGGGCTCTGGCCCCTAGGAAGGGCTCAACAGGGGCAGAGGAGTAGCAAGAAGAGTCCTGGAGCTGCTGTGTACCCTCTAGCTGGTCACATCACACCTCCATGCCTCAGTGTCCCCATCAACAAACTAGATGCCTGGAAAGCCTCCCTGATGAAAGGCAGTGTGTAAGTTATAGGCCATGGAAGTTCGGCACCCTTTCTGATGATACTGTATCCATCAGGTCTGGGCACAAGAAAGCTGAGCCAACTTGCATTTATTTACTGCATTCATTTGCATAATGACCACGTATTTCCCTTTCATTTTTTTTTGTCCTAAATGAAGAACTGGACACTGTACAAACTGAATTTAAAATAGTATTAATCACTTGTTGACTAATGTCAGAAGATACAGGAACAGTGTGAGGCCACAACAGATGCCCAATTGTCATTCGAGCACAGGCAATACTTATAAACTGCCTGACTACTTTATGACGATTTGTTTTGCTTTATAGACATGTTCTGCAGGGGTTGCAAATACCACTTGAAGCCCTGCAAAGCTATTTGACTTTGGCAAAAGAGCACTGGCTAATAGCACTCTTCCCCCTCAAAGTCTCAGCCAACACAGAGCAGAGAGTTTGGTGCATCACCTCTGCAGAAAGCAAAGGGCATTTTGCCCTTTATGCACACTCAGTTTTGCTAGTTGTCAACTGTAATTTCTGGAAAAGGTGGAGATGGGTCTGTGCCCTCATGTGCATCCTTGCCCAGTCATCCTCCAACTCCTTTCCATCTCCTTTCAGGGACTGAGTCGCACCTGGTCCAAAGAGATGTACAATAAATTAAACAACCTGGTCATTTCTGCAGTGATAGTCTTGCAGTTTAGTGAACTGGGTGAGAGCACATCTCTGTAGAAACTGTTCTCGTGCGGCCAGGCATTTAGAGGCTCGTGCCATAAGTCTCTGGCAAGGTCAGCAAGCGATTTCACGCTCTTGGTGCCACCCCTCATGAGAGCAAGGCAGAACCATGGTGCTGCATGGTTTAATGATCCAAGGCAAGAACTCATTGTGGGGAAGGCAGAGCCCTGGAGACAACAGGATAACAGTGCAGTGCAGATCAGTCCCCTGTAATAAGGCACATTAATGCTGAACTGTGTGAAAGACAACTCAGGAGATAGTGCAATTATAATCTACTTGGCTGAGCAGCACGTTCTCTCCTTGGATAGAGGCAGACTGCAGAAAGTTGGGAAGAAGCTACGAAGGAATTGCACACAGGGTCTTGTAAACTCTTACAAACCAAAAAGAGGGAGGGCAAGCCCAGCTTTCTTCTTTTACTTGACTCAACATTGCTTCCTTTCATCTCCTTTTGGGGCACAGAGCAAAGATGTACAAGCTTCACGCAGCAGGATGCAGAACCACAGTGAACAATTTCTATTTATGTTCCCAGGAAAGCAGTGAGCGGGTGCTAGTGTTCTAGACCAGCATTTTCCACCTAATTCTGCAAATTTGCTTTTGAGGCATCTTCATCTCTCTCTACCAGAGGCCCTGCAGAGCTAAGGGGTTGGGAGCAAAAGGTCTCTCCTACCACCTGATTTGCTACCACCCCTGGCCAAAAACCACAGGGTAGATTTTGCCAAAAGCATAACAGAGTTTGCAAATTTTCCCATCAATTTCCACAGAGCAGCGCTCTCTCCAAGGCTTGTTAGGATCAGGGCAGCATACTCAGTACTTCTCAGCAAAGAGCAATGCATCGCTCCGGCTTGCTGCATTGCAGTAGAAAAACCCTCACCCAGTGCCTGCCATAGCCAGTGGGTGTCCTGCATCGATTCATATAAGACCTTTTGATGAGACCTCATATTCTTAAAAATTATCAAGCCTGAAGCAGCAGGAAAATAAATAAATAAATGAATAATGCTTCCCTTCTGGTGATTTCTATTGTACTGATCTAGGTGGAAATCCCATTAGTTACTCACTTTGATCAGGACCGTTCCTCCAGGACCAGGAGGATGCTAAAAGCACGCCACTCCACCAGGAAACGAGAACGTCTGAAGTGCATTTTAATTAAAGCCTTCCAACTATCGAGCTTTTTGTAGTATTTGCATGTAGCTGAACTGTGGCCCAGCTGTAGTGGAAGAAATGCAGTTTATTGCTGGGCTGTCTGTCACCTTGGCACTGCTCTTGGCTCTCCAGGTAGAGCTCTCCATTCCCGTCCCCCTGCTCCAAGCACAGAGAGGAGGAGCAGTAAGCTGAGATAAAGCACTAGCCAGCCCTATTATTACTATTACATTGATTCTTTGCAAGGAATACAAGTGCCAGAGGTAGCATTTCAGACGTCTTTTGAGGAATGAGAAAGGGGGTTGCTCTTGAAGGGCACTGTATAAACAACCACAGTAGAAGACGTGGAAAAATCTTCCAAGACTCGCTGAAACACACCTCTCCTGTAATAAGCAATCCAGGGGAAAAAAACCCAAACAAACAAAACCCCAAACTTTTCAGCCTGATACTGTAAAATATTAATTGGGAACTTGTAGTTCACGCATATCACAAGCTGGAAATTCTGAGGAAGGATTTTGCCAGCCTGCTCCTTGGGTGCAGACACCAGATGAATCAGCAACCAAGGGGAAAAAATATGGACAAACAAACAAGTAAATAGGTAAATTACAAACTGCATATTAAGGAGAGGTCAGGCTCGAGGCAAAAACAACTAGGCAGGAGGGAAACAGGGCCAGAAAACTGTTGAGTGGCCTTGCAACTCAGCGTGCCAGCCTCTTTAAACGTGAGCCTGGCTAGCACACAATTTGCTATGAGGGCAGCAAGAGCAAAAGGCACCCGAACCATGCGAGCTCTACAAAGCTGTTACAGATATCCATGTAAAACAAGGGTGGGAAACCTCTGGCATGTGTCCTGCATGTTCATACACACACAAACACACTGCCATGTGCATACTTAGACCTCCGCGCTCGTTCAGATTCGTATTATCAGCACAGTTGTTGGACTGGAAAGGAGAAATGCCCTGTGAAGTCGCTACACCCTGTGCTATAGCACAGCTCACTCAACACACAATTACAAAAATGGGGATGTTGTAAACTACTCTGGCTCCTTCACCATTATACTTAACTTTTGAGGGGATTACTATAAAGAGCTTACTTGGTACGGTGAAGAAACTGCAGCCAGAGAGCAAGTGGAACACTTATTAAATGCCTATGAGTTCCTGGCTATTTCTCTGACAGCAGTGGAAGTATTTTTACATTCTTTTTGGCTATTTTTGAGTCCTGGTGTCTTAAGATCATTTTCAGAAGTCTCATCTATGCAGAGTGTTAAAATTGTAAAACTATTTTTAATGCTAAAACCAGAGAAATAACATATCAGACACATGAATTATCAGCTTGCAGACTGAGACTAAACAGATGCATAGGATTGTATTAGCAGTAAAATTCAGAAGCTGCATTCATGAAAAAAAAATCTATACATTGATGTCATCTGGGCAGTGAAACCATCTTAGATGCTTTATTTTTGCTCTCTGCCAAGTACTATACTCAGCACAATACAAAGAGAACTCCTTGGCCCTGAAGACTGTTTAAAGGTGATTAGAATTAGATTAATATAAGATCAGTTGGCAATCCTTTAAAAACATGCCAGCAAAATGGGAAATAAAATTTTAAACCAGCACTATCACTCTTGCAGTGTAACATCAGTGGTGCTCTGCAAAACCACAAGTTTCTTGCAGATCTGACCTTGGGAAGCTCTTACCACATCTGATCACAGCGCAGGCTGCACTATGCTTTTGGGAAAATATCTGTATTTGCTACTCATATACTTCTCAAATTCGGGCTGCTCAATTTCTGCTACTTCACCCCAAGCCTGAAGCTACATTGCTGGTGGCAATCCCAACAACTCCAGGATATTATGGAGAAATGGGGGTCAGTCCTGCTGGCTGCAGCACCTCAAGCAGGGTGTTTTGGGCAGCTTTTGCTCCCTTGCACCCAGCTGCAGGGCACCACCCAGGTACCCACGGATAAATTTTTCCCAAGTGTAACCTGGCATTTGCTTTTTGTAGTTCACGCAACTGCCTCACACGTAGCATGCTTTGACGAAGACTAATTGCTTTACCATAAAGATATTTGTCTTGCTGCCACTGGGAGATGGTAAAACCTGCACCCTGCTGCCCAACACACAGTATATGTCATCGGTTGAATCTCATGACAAGAACTTCAGAGCCTTTTTCTTTCCTCTTTTTAGAAGAAAGGTTAATGGGGATAACTATTTCTTACTACTTTTATTTTCATCTATAAGATGTTTTAATTTCATGTTGAAATTGGAAGGTCTGTTTGAAGATGCAACAAAATGCTTTTTATTTCATTTTTTAATGTCCTCATATATCAGCAATGGGGTGGTCTCACATTCTTCAAGAATAAAAATGACCTCTAACTAAAAGTCATATTGCAATTTTGGGGGATTTTTTTTCATATTCCAAAGAATTCTTTCAGTATTCAAGCATGTATATCTAATATTCCAAGTATAACAAAAACACTTAAAACAAACTATGAAAAAGTAGCAGTTACCAACTGGGGAGTTATAAATAAAACTGTAAAATATTCAGCTGATCCATAATTCATTTGGTAACAGACACCAGGCCATCTGGGTTGGGGTGAACTCATGACTCTGGAATAGGATGGTGGATGTAGACTGCGCATTCAGAATAAATCCAGCCATCACACAGAAAAAATAATAATCAAACAATAAACCTCTTGTGCTACACTAGCTTTCAAGTTCTACTTTGCTCTGCCAGCGTTTGGTTTTTAACCGCCTGCATTCTCTGATTGCATGCGACCATGCTTCAAAAATAAAGCAAAACACTTCTTGAAGCTGATTATCAGAATATGCACAGGACTTCACAAATGCAATTATTCTCTCTTCCAGCCTGAACCCGCACTTGCAGCTTGATACTTTGGACACAAGTATCTCCCCGGATACAAAGGGTGTTCACAGCTGGCAGAAGGATCCTGCCACAAGGTGCAGCGATGTGGCCACATGTTAAGGTGCAGCATGCATCCAGGTTTAAAGAGAGATCATGGACTTCGAGGTAGTACTAGTTTACCTTTGCTTATTAAAAAAACCCTGTATTCATCCATCCTAGTATGGAAGATTACGTGTTGCTTAAGAGCACATCATTCTAGGTTAAATGCTGCGATACCTCAGTTAACGCACCCCTAAATGACAATGCTTTCCAAAGAGATGGGCAATTGCAAGCCTTAAACACTCTATTTATGCCACTAATAGCTCCTTTCTGACCAATGTGAATCTAAAGCACAGCTTAAACTATCAGACATACCAAATTCATAGAGGATTGCCTGCAGCTGCTAAAATTTTCTCCGAGTTCATAAAATAATTAGACAAATTCATGGGACAAAAATCCATTAAGGGCTATAAAGCACAAAGAGGTTTTCCCCAGAGGCTGGAGAGCACTCTAAGGAGGCATCAGCACGTGTCTGTCTTATGCTCATACCCCTGCTATGGTATCCTCTACTGACCATTGCTGGGAAGAGGATGCATCTCTGTGGATCAAGTACTGTTACAACAGTCAAATCCTGCTCACCGTTCTGGAAGTGGAAAGGGAGTTTTCCAAAAATAAGCATCGGCTTAAGCTTCTGCAGGCCCTATGTCAGCAGTTCTGGCTGAAAAATAGAGCTGCAAAACCAGCCTTGCTTCCTCATGTGAGATGCACACAGCACGCTCCATCTTCTAGAGCATCCGCTTGGAATTTTTTTTGTTATTCCTAAAGAAAATAAGCAAGCTGCCCCACTCCCCAAGCCAAACCAAACAAGCCTGTGAGACGTGAAAGTTGCAAGAATCAGAATCTCAACTTTGCAGGACTTGAACCTGTCCCTTCACAAAGGCAGTTTCTGAAAACATGTTTCCCAGCACAGCCACCTTTTCACCTCACTTTCTAATGTTTTGTTTCCAGACTGTGCAGTCTATCCATTTCAAGAGCACACAGCTGCTGACATAAGATTGCAACAAACTCTACGTTGCAGGTTTCTCTTTCCGAATTGCCCTTGGCTGCTTTTCAAAGACCAGTTCATCCCAAGTACTAAAGAAAACACCTTCTCCCTTGCTCCCCGCCAACTGCAGCATCCCAGCCTCCACAATCAGAGTGAGAATCATGGCTTTCAGCACACCTTCCTTCTCCAAGAGCTTTCCCGGCCGCTCCAAGCGTCTAGTATTCTTTCTGCTCAAGCAAGAACCTAGCCATGCCTCCCAGGCAGCAGTATGGGTTACCAGGTGCTGTCCTCCAACACCTTTGCTTAAATAGCATTGCTGCACCATAGGATGCAACTTGTTTGGCCTTGGGCATGAAGACTCCTTGAGGCACTAGACACATTAACTCCTCCTCTGTTAGCAAGCATGTCCGGATCTTTCTTCCCCTTCTTACCCAAAAGGCTTGAATATATCACACAAGTGAGAGAGCTGGATTGAATGCTGGCTTCTGACTTTTCAAACAGAGAAAAGGCAGGGGGCTTATCTGAAAACACAAACAGTGAAGGTCTTTAAGTGTAAAGGAGTCTGTGGCATTTGGGTTCCCAGCAGGAGAACTGCCCTACCTCCAGGTCAGCTCCGTGCCTGAAGCCATGCCCAGCATGGGAGATGCTGGAAACGAAAAGCAAAGAAAATTGCTTGGCTGTTTAGGCTGGCTTAAAGGGGATACCTTTGGCAGGTTTTAAGCCTAGAAAGGTTTTAAACACTACACCTTCCCAGTGTGTTCCTACGATGATACAACGGGTGTGCAGGCATCGGACATGAATCAGACCTGCTTGCTCCCTATAGGCCCATTTCAAGACACGTCTCGGACCAAGACGTCATGGTAGGTGCTTTCTGTATACAGGGCAGACAAGATGAAAGACCTCAAGGGAGATGCACATCTCTGTCTAGAGTGACAGCATTTCTTAATCATTGTCCTTGGTGAAATCGCTGAGAAAAAAAAAAGTCACATGGCTGTCACTTGAAAAGCAAACTTCAATATTAGCAGCACACGTAGACTGCTCTCTGGAAACAATCTAAATAGGGGGCAGCTTCAAAAACATGACAACTTGAGCAAAACCATAAACAAGAAGAGGATGGCTAACTTAATCGTATCATTGCCACTTATGAATTATTTATGGTACTCCAGCCCATGTGCATGAGGCACACTTTTTAATGTGCTGTGAGAGTGCATTATAGATGTCTCCCTGCCATTGGTGCTGGAAAGTCCCTCAGGCACGTATTTTGCAGCAATCCCACAGGGGAGAACCAAGCTTTGGCCATTTCATGTGTCTACAAAGGGAATAAGATCATCTGCCTGCCGCACCTCAAGGGTTGTCACGATGGAGGTCAACGCACTCTCCACCTCCCCTGGCTTGTGGTAAAATCACACAAAAACAACAGAGATTTGGGGACTGCAAGAGGGTGACAGTGAAACTGTTTCTGGAGCCTAAGACCATTGCATCTTGCATGGATTGGTCCCATCCTGAGTACCTTCAGGTCCACAGGGACTGGGGAAGCCGAAGCATGCTAGGGTCACCAGCTGAGACCAGCTGATCTGCATTCTCTTGTGCACAGAACATTATTACTGTTTCCTTGTTTTATTTCCAAATCTGATTTCAAAAGTTCAGAGGAAAATTACATCAGTCTGAAAATGCCAGACTGATTGCCGGTGCAAATTCTTTTTATCATTATTTTAAATTGGGGAAAGAGGAAGTAGAAAAAACTATCTTGGAGAAAACCACATCTTTTTTCAGGAAGAATTCTTTCAAGAGCCTGAGCCAGAGGTAGGTTCTCCTGCCAAAAGCTCCCATGAACAGAAGAGGTGGTGTGCCCTGCACCCTGCAGCCTGTGCTTTCTCTGCAGGTCTGACACTAGCATGGTCTTTTCAGGACAAACATAAGCCAAACCAAGAAAACAGACCCTGGCATTTCTCTCTAGTATGGGATTAGTGAATACCTGCCAGCGGGACTCCAGCAGCCAGACCTATCCCACAGCATGCAATTTTTTCATTTTCTGCAGCCAGCAGTTCTTGTAGTAGGATTTCTCCTACTGCTGCAGCTGACCTTCTGTCACTACCTTTAGTGACTCAACTGCATTAGACCAGCCTTCATGAAAATATAATCACACCAGCAGAAAACTTGTGTGAGGGGAAGGATGAGACTCCAGAGCTGCATCCCTCAGTGGTCATTTCAGGAGGCAGATGAGCGGGCTGAGACTCTCTGAAGCCCCACGGGTACTGCCTGTTCTTATTTGAAAGAAGACAGCTAAAGGTAGGGCTTCTTCAAAGATATCCAGTATCTTTGGCCATGGCTAGGTATGGACCACTCCACATGCACACCTCCATTACTTACCTCAAAGGTCATTTTTTAGAGACATCTTAAGAAAACAGATACTGGCTTTCTGTGCTTGGCAGCTAGTCTGATTTGCAAAGTCCCTCTCTAAGTCTGCTTTATCTTTGGCATGGACAAATTGATGATCACCCCTGGGAGTGCTGAAAAAGCACATTCCTAGGAAGTATATTTGAAGATATTAGTCCACCAGACAGGCCTGGTTCTCCTGAACAAGTGGTAAGACCAGCCAAAGAAACAGCAAAATACAATCATCACTCATTGCTTTGGTCAGAGGTTTGATTCAATCTCCTGTTGAACCAAACATGAGAGCATACAGATGCAATTTCAACACCACACAGCGAATTGAACACTCACAGTTTGATCCATTAGCATCTCTCTTGACTGCGGCTCCACCAGAGTAAAGAGTGAGACCAAACCAGAAGCTACACCTACCCACTTGTCCTTAGCATAAGCCACATTTGTCACAGATCTACCATTTCCTATAACTGCTTTCATTTCAGTACAAGGCTGGAGGTGAAAAATGTGCAAGGGGATTATTCTTGGCCTGATTCACAAGGTGTGCACACCTACATAGACAAAGTGTAACTCACAAACCAGGACCATCTCATCACGATCTGCACTGATCAGCAAATGTATCACCTCCTTCCGTGCAGCTGCATTTACTGAGGTTTACATGGATTTAACTCTGCACATCAGGGAAAATCCAAAGCCAACAGTGAAATACTAATGCAAACCCACTAACAGGAAAACATACTTTTTTCAACAACAGAATTATTGGCAGCAGCCTTCACAACAGGAAAACAGCAAACAGCATTAGGACTGTGACACCCACTGATCTGCATTAAACAGGTGCCTTCAGCAGGTGTCATACTGCCATCCACCGATGCTCCTCCAGAAGATTTCCCATCACATCCATCAGCAGCAACCCTGGCATGCCTTTATTTCCTCTCCTCGAGATATATCCAAGCGATTTGTCCAACATTTAAACAATCCAGTCTAATTACCAGGACAGGTATCTGATGAAGCGCGATGCAATCACGCTCTCTTGCTGCTGGCTGCCAAGCCCGCACGCGTACACCTGGGTGGTGGGAATGAAATGCAGCCCTGCTCCAGCTAGCATTCTTCTGCTCTGCAGTGAGGATCTGCCCATCTCCACGTAGCAATTATGCTGCATACCACACCGGCTTTCCTCGCTAAGCCTCGCCTGTAAGGAGAAGGCAAGGGGTGGATCTGGTGATCTGGTAAGCACAGTCCTCACAGTCCCAAATGACACCGGTTCACATTCCTGAAGGGCTCTGCAGCAGACGCATGACACTGTGGAGCCCTGAATTAAATGGCAGGAAGCATGCCAGGTAGGCAAAGGGAGAGACCCTAAAACAGACAGAGCACGAGGGACAAGAGAAGAAGGATAGAAAGGTCTCCAGGGCTGCCAAACGGCAGGCAACAATGGCAACTCCCTACATGCATCCGAGGCAACAGCTCTTTTAAACTGCTGGGCAAAGAAAAAGCAGACATATCTGAGCTCTGTACATAGGAACAAACCAATCTATGTGATCTCTGCCAAGTAGCACACAGCACGCAATGACATCTCAGCCCCATATGGTTGGAGAAGCAGTGACCACGTAGGTACCGCATCTCACCAGCCTGAGTCTAGTCACTTTAGCATCACAGGGCAGAGGGATTAAATTTCCTAAAGTCACTCAAAACAATTTTCCTAGGGTAACTGTTTGCAAAGCTAGGACATTTTAACCATTGGTTTTTGGAACTGAAATAAATTCTTAGAAATTTCCCTTTCCCAATAGGAGAGGCAACTGCTTTCTTTCTCGTTGAGTGGGTGGATATATCAAAATGCACAGAAGTGGAGCAATCTCCAAGTAGCTTAACGTAAAAGGAAAAAGACACAAATCCTAAAAATGTGTGTCCTGCTGGAAGGAAACATGCTGAAGACTGTAGTAACTATAACCTATGAGACATAACCACCCCCCCACACATATCTGAGGAGGCCACAGTCCAGCCCTTCATGCTGGGGACCTTCCATCCATTTCAAAGGGAGGTCTGCAATGGGTCTGACTGGCTCAAGCTCCCACCCCAGACATTTCCCCAGGTTGAAGATCCACTTACCTGCCTGGTTTGTGGTTACATTTACAGACACAAACTGCCGGGCTCCAGGGTTCTGGTCGGACACTCCATTCACTGCCTCAATTTCAAAGGTATAGTTTGTATGAGCAAGCAGATCCACCATCATGACAGAGGTGTTTTTCAGGCCGGTTTGCTGGGGGAGGTACCTGACATGACTGCCACACGCCTCACACAGACCTGAGTGTGAGTTGCACTTCTTGCATGCAATATAATAAGACACATCTTTCCTTCCACCAGTATCAGCAGGGGGAATCCATTCCAGAAAGACACTAGTCTCGTTAACATTTGAGATGGCACTCCGAGGAGCAGAGGGGGGTCCTAGTTTGTAAAGTGAGAAAAACACATGGTAAAAACAGTATTATCAGTCATCCTGCTTTCTACTACTCACGTGCCAGAAAGTACATGGGGACGGATTTGCAGCAGTGCCAAACGGGGATTTGTTTTGAGCACTCCCAGCACACCTCAAGGGGTGTGTGTTGGGATACAGTCACCTGCGTGGTAGGACAAGACATGGGGCTGGCTCAAACCCAAGAGGAGAAGCACTTGATCCTCACGGTATTGCCTCTGGTGCTCTCCTTGTTCTTCCTGTGAAAGGAGCTGCAAATCTTTGCTCCGCTGAAGCCACTGTTGGCTTCAGCAGGGGTGAGATTTGCCCTCCTCACTCCACTGCTCCTGTATTACTAGCCCTAGATCCTGAAAAGAGACACGCACTGGGGTATTCACGCTATTTAGGTACTCAACTCGGATGCAGAATCTTTCCTCCGCGTGCACCCGTCTCTCCCCATCAGCTATTTTACAACAGCGAAAGCTAAGCTTGGGCATTCAAATCACACCTAAGTGAGATGCTCAATGTAGCCCAAAGCAGATGGTGATCTACACAGGCCACTGGAAATGCAGCCATATCTGGCTACTCAACAGCAGCCTTCTTTGTTCCTGCCAAGCTCTAGTACGGTTGGTTAGCCACACCACGCTTGCTTATTTTGCCAAGCCTCCCTGCTCAGGATAGTACTGGCAAGGCTATCCAAGGAGGAGCAGCTGCTGCAGAGGTACCAGAGCTCAAGTAAAAGGTGAGCTGTCTTCCTTCATCCCACTGGGAAAGGCCACGGCTGGGCAAGCAAAGCCCACCTGGAGACACCTTCAAGGCTGCGTACTTGCAGAAGGTGCTCTGAGCTTTTTCTTTTTAACAGGCTTGTGCTGGAAATGAAGTGCAAGCTGCAGATACATCCTGAAGACAATGTGAAAGTGCAGGCAGGAATCTCATGCAAGAAATCCACGCAGTAATACTCAAGGAATGCTAATGAACAAGGAAGCAAGGGGAAATTCATCAAAGCAGGCTGGCATGGATTTTAGTCACAGCACCACCAGAAGCAATACAGCAAAGACTCGGATTTTTCCAAGGGAAGTAGAGGAGGGAAGGCAATACACTTCTCTTTGGCTTGAATGAAGCTGTCAAAACCCACAAGCAGTTCCTTGAAAAGAGCCCAACAAGTAGCATCACCAACTAGAAATCCATACAAATTTAACAGTCTGTCTTAAGCTGTCATCTTCTCATTTTGTTGTGATAATTAAACTCGATTCGTTATTTAAAACAGGCATTGTTGCAAAAATAAAATTATGTTATAAACTAGAAGCATTTTCCTGTATTTCCCTTTCCTATTCCCCTTTTTAAGTCTATAAAATCTGTAACACTGATAAAACTGTCACGATTTCGACTAAAGCTGTTCTGATTCAATGAGAAACTCACTGCCAGGGGAAATAAATAATCCTGATTTTTTTCTTTTATATCATCTTCGGGAGGAAAGCAGTTGAATACAAAAGCTAACTTACTTTAGGAAACAGCAGACCAGCTTTGTTTTGCCCTTTGATCGCTTCAGATCGCTACGAACGGGGAGCCAGCCACCAGCGATCTGCACCATGAGGACCTAGTGCTATTTAGCTAACGACACCATGGTACAGCCCGAGTCAGGACTATTTTCTGCACTGTCATAGTCATATAGGTATAACGGGAACTATGAAATTCATCACTAGAGCTGTGTAGAGTTATATATATTGCACTCAAGGATGTTTTTTACTGGTTAAATTGCCCTATTTTTTCTTCCACTGGATTTTACTGCTACTAGTACTCTAGGAAAAAAAAACAAGAACTTGGGCATAAGAAAGACTCACTAGACAATGTGCCTTTAACAGCAGATAAATGATTACTTTTGTAAAGTCACCAGAGGTTTTTACTTGCTTTGTATAGAAGAGTCAGCTTCCTTTCCTGAAGACTTAAAAATATCAACTTCAGTGGAAGTGCTTTGAAGCTAGTGGGACTTCATAACCTATAAAATTAGCATTCTCACAGGGGCTTAGAGAAAGCTCTTTAGTAGTCTACAGATATCTAACAAGACCTACTTGAAGGATCCTGAAACCGCACTTGTGTAAAACTTTGATAAATCACAGCTGGGAGAACAAAACGGTGTTTTAACTTCATAAGAGGGGGGTCCTACATCTGCTAAGAAGGTCTATTCTAATTTCCAACCACCCTTTGTCAAGGACAAATATACTAGTTCGCTGATTTTTTTTGTTATTATTATTTTCAAAACTGCTACTTCATACCTTAAGCAGGTAAGATTCACCCCTTCTGCACCACAACTTACTGACCAGAGTCAAATACCTTCTGAAGACAAAGATATTGATATTTTTCTTAATGGAGAGCAAGCCTGTTGTTTGTTGATGCACATATTTTAAAAACATAACCTGAGAAAGAAAGTACCCTCAAAATAAAAACATACATATGTATACATTCAAAATAAAGTTAACCGCAAACTTTTTGGAACACTATAAAATTTTCAGTTTGTCCCCTGTGTCATACTATTCAAAATATTTCCCCAGTAGGCTCTGAACAGCAATAGGGTTACTTGTCAGAGATGGAAGGAGAAAAAAAGGTTGTACCTATATTTTCATTTTAAAGAGATGTTGTGCAAGGAACTAAATCTAGGACTATTTAGTTAAGAAATAAAGCACAGTTACTTCCTGGAACATTACAATATAAGAATTTTCAAATGCCCATCAGTACCAAATTTTTTTTTTGTCTGAGGGCAGTAATTATTTCAGACTGCATTACAGCTCCATTAATTTCAAAATTCCTAATCATAACTTATAAAACATGCTCAAGGAACTGGAAATATTACGTAATTCCTCCCCCCACACTGTACTTAATGGAAGAGTCAACAGTGGTGCAGCAGTTACGTTCTTTAGTGATGCTGGTGGTGGTGGGGAGGCTTATGCAGCTTGGAACTGAAAAGTATTCATTTTAAATTACGAAAATGTGATTTTACAGCTATACTGACTGGCAAGGAGACTTTGCAGGTGCAGACCTGAAAACAGACGTTGACGTATTCTCTAAAATTAACTAGATTTCAAGTTGAGGGAATCCTATGAATATTATTAACTTCTGCAGTAATAAGTAATGAAAACACACAGAAAACTTGCAATACTTTCCTACTAGTCATGACTCCAAGTCGGTCTCACTTCCGTTTCAGTTCACCGTGTTCCCTCCCAGATCTAAATGGACTGGTTCAAATCGTTAGTGATGCTACCTACTCTTTACTGTCCCTGCTGAAATGTACTACATCTCCAGCTGAGCTGGAGTAGTGCATGAGCCCTCCTCATCCTCAGCACAGATACAGCTGGATTCGGACAAAATCCCAAGAAAGGGTGTGTAGAGCAAGCGAGCGTGGCTGAAGCACACAGAGAAGGTGTAGATGATCCGCTTTGATTTTGGGGTAGTAAGCATGAATGCCAGCGAAGATGCTGCAATGTCTGCAACTGCTGCACCGGCATTGGCGGTAGGCAACAGAACCTGAGCAGGGTCTTGGTCAGCATTAGAGCTCTTGTCTGCCCCAGCAGCACTCGGTACCCTGCCAAGCCATACTCTAATACAGCTTCAGGCACCATGCCTGTGCTTCAAACTAGCTTATAGTAAACTTTCAAACCAAACAAACAACAAAAAAAAACCCCTGAAATAAAAGTGCTCAAATATTAAAACCCTCAAATAAACTTTTTAAAAAACCCACAAAAACAAATAAGCGTAAAAAACCCCAAATGAACACAAAAAATAATATCCCATGGTATTTGCAGAGTCAGAAATTACAGCCTTTACCTACAGGATTCAAACTGCACCAGAAACCTGTAGGAGACAGGCACTCGAATTTCATTTCTTTTTAACATGAGCTCATCATCGAGCTTCCTTGTGCCTTTCTGAAAATCCTGACCTGTGCTCAGGTAACAGGCATGTGTAAACCTCTTCCTCGGGAATAGCAGCTCCTTCCCCGCACTCATTTCCCAGCAGGACAGACTGGATGCATACATACCCTTCCATCCTGAGAAGGGACAGGGAACAACACTGACGATGGTGGGCAGGAGGCACTGTGGGCACCGGCTGCCTGGCATAACTCTTTATCAGTCCCTGGCTTTGGTTCTGCCTGCACAGAAAAGCCCATTTTTCTGTGTGTTTCCAGAGCTCTCCCTTCCCATTTCCCAATACCACCCTGGACCTAATTTTCTCTCATTTTTCTATTCTTTAAAGTCAAGTCAAAAGGCAAAATGGACATCAAGAAGACCATGTATCAAAGTTTTTCATGCTGTAACCCACCGAAGCTATCACTCCAGAAAACACTGGCCTATCTAATAAACTGAGTTCTTGCATGACTCACCTCCCCACCCTGAACTCTTTCATCTGACGGCAACAGCTACTGCCACGCTGCCTAAGGCTGCCTTCTCCTCCCCTGCAGCACACCTTCCAACATCTTCCACACCTTTGCGCCTTCCGCTGATGCAAAGCAAACAGAGCTCAAGGGCCCCAATTCTGCTCCGAGTGCCTCCTGCGGGCAAGCAGAGACCTGTCAAGGGCAATTTCCTTTGTGAGAGCATCTCTCCAATGGCAATAGATTTTTTTTTCCCTCTTTTTGAAGCGCATACATGAGAAGCTAGGAAGGACTTCTGTATTCACTGGGATAAAGGCACAAAAAGGCACTTCCATGCCCACATGATGCAAGGGAACAGTATGGAAGGCACCATTGCCCCATGGCTCTGAGCACGCATGGACTCATGAACCTACTTCTTCCTCTATCGCTTAAGTTCCTCTACCTGCCTCCATCCCAGTAGCTCAGCTCCTCTTCTGTCCCTTTTAATCACTTCTGCACTGCAAAAAAACCACATTCAGAGTGTGACAGGCTCAGCTGAACAAAAATCTGCGGTCTGTGCTATACCTGGTGGGAGTAGCTGAGGACAGGCAAATTGTGGCTCTAAGTAGCTGAAACATAAACTGAACAAGAAACCTTCACGATACAGCTGGCAGGATAGCTAACAGATGGCAGAAAAGGGGAAAAATTAGTGATTCTGATTCCACTGACTCCACTTTGGACTCCAAATTTGCTTGTTATACCACCCTCCCCCTACACCAAGGGGGTACGCTCTACACTTTTGCTGTATGTTTGGAGAAGCAGTTTCCATCCTGGAGTTTTTGAAGCTACCCCAAGGAAAGGCCATCTCCAGGCGGACTGGAAAGGTAGGGCTCTCTCCCTGCTTGTTTACCCAAAATGAGCTACGAGATGATACGAAGCAGAACCACGTAGAGTCTATCCATGCCTACCATCAACAAGTGCTACTCATCCTTTCTTCCACTTGCGTGCCCAACGCACGCAGCAATGTGGATGCTGAATGCCGTGCTGCTGGCTGAGTCTGCCCCTGAGGGGACAGCAAGAGATGGAGTATCCATTCTTTACAAAAGGAGTTCCTGGGTTTAACGCCAGCTTTTGAAGCAAAAGGCTTCAAAACATCTATTCTCATGTAACCGAGGGTACAGGTACAAAGCCAGTGATATTATCAGTGTGTCAAAGACTAGGTTCAGACTCCAGCCCAGAGTCTGTAAAAGCACATTAATTAGGATCACAATGTCTAGTCACAGTACAGGAATCACTCAAAAGGATTAAAACCAACCCTATAAGCACATGCTTACTTGTACAGGCCATTGTAGGTGGGTCTGATTCCTTCCTAAAATAGTGTTCTTCACACAGGCAAGATGTGGATGCTTCATCAAGTGTGTAGCTGTGAGGGGGACATTTGCTGCAGGATGGACTGTGGGGTGAAGCTTTGAAGAAGCCAGGTCTGCATACTGTGAAAAGAAGAACCACAGGCTAAGCTCGTCCGTCATAAAATTAGTCTCTTCACAATTCCTTTCAAAGAAAAAAACATATCTTCAAGTAGAAAACAAACACACGTGAAGTATTTGGTTTGCATATTTTAAAACAGTCCATGCCACTAACAGACAGTGCATAGTTAAATATCTGCATGAAAAAAGAACGAGCTGTTGATTTTTGTTTTCCCCTATCATCTGCTTTTGCTGGGTATTTATTTTCCCTGTTGAATGCATTAAAGGTAACATCGTTTGGGCTCTGCTTTAGAAAACATTATAGTGTTTTGTGGTTTTTTTCATTCAGTCTTCAAAAACAGGTAAAATACATCTCATAGTTTTAATTTAAGATATTCTACACCCAGAAATCAACATCTCAGCAAACAAACAGCAACATGGCAGTGGAGGGATCTCAAGATCAGCAGCTTTAAGACACTGTGATAAGGCTACCTCCCTACGGTCTTTTCCCCTGCAAACCTGGGATGAATTTTAAAGTGCTCCATATAAGGCAGACTGCTCTCGGTATAGCCTGAACCAGGCATGCTCGCCGTACAAGATATTCCTTCCAGCTTCAATCCATATGCATGACGAGGCACAAAGACTTGATACAAGTGCTGGTTCTGCTCTCACAAATATAATATATTTGTAAGGGTAGCTTGGGATTACTTTGTTTTTCTTAAATAATCTGAAGTGAATACAGTATTATCTTGTTTCCAGCCTCCTGAAACAAGTGTTACTTCACCTAAGCAAAGCACTCTGCACTTCACCTGCGTGCACACGCTCAGCCAGGAACAGCCACAGTTTGCATGTATCCACTTCAGGAAAAAAAACCAGCTGGCTCTGTAATCATACCATTACATGTAGAATTACAAACCCACTGTCGCCAAAAGGAGGAAAACCTGATTTTCTCTTTGTCTCAGAAAGCAGAGACATGGAGACATATTAATACAGCTCCAAAGTGCTGCTACTTCTTCAGAGATGCTCTAAAAGAGTTCTGCTCAGTATGATATCAACGATACACAGGTCTGCTGTGAGACTTACAGAAGTTACCTGGAAAACCCAGAGCCTTTCCATCTATATTCAACTTCCCCAGTTGTAACTAGCTTGCAAGGACAATGAGCTCACAGCAAAAGCATTAGTAATATCCCATCACGAATCTCCCAGGCAATCACAGCATGAAGGCCATGTGCTAAAATTCAGCCAGTGACGACAGAACACATCTTCGCTGCACATCAAGTGTAGGTTCTTGTTAGTGATCCCTTTTCTTCTGATGGATCAGCTAGGACAACTGCCTCTGAAGTCAGTTCCCTGCAGCACCAGAGAAACACTCTTGACACCTTCCCTTTTAAGTCACTAGCTTCTTCACTAAAGGTGAGCCACTTGCACATCAACTCCTAGCTCCTAGAGCCAACCTCTAAGTCTTTGCCAACAAAGATCACTCATACATCAAAAGGGCTGTGATCCAAGAGCATCCAGGAGACCTCCCCCAGGCCCCACCTCCAGTCTTGCTCAGACCACGAAGCTCTCACAGAAAGCTCCATGCAACCCTGAAGCAGTTCTGAACCCCACCACAGGCTGTCAGGTCTCCATCATGCCATCTGCAGCCTCTCCATCCTATTCTAGGGGATGCTCACAATCCTGCTGACCTCCCCAAACCAGGTACCCTCCCACACCTTCCCCCAGCTCCCTTTTTTTCCTACAAGACATGTAGAAAACAACTAGTAGGATCGAAATGATTTAAAAAACCTATTTCCAAAATTGCTCATCATTTAACTAGGGCTCCACTCCTAGGCTGTGAGCTCTGCAGTACACAGTTCATTTGCTTTAGGTCCATACACCAGGACCAGTGAGCAGCCCTGGGGCTGAGTTTGCTCCTGACGGCTGTTAGCGGATTTGCCATGAGCTACCCTCATGATTTATGGCACATTCCTCAGTTTCTAGTATAGAGTTAAGTTCTTTTATTTACTTCACAAATGCCTTCAAATGCTGCCCTACCTACAGGAAGGATTTGTTATACTATCTCTGGAAAGTCTCCTGGGAGAGTAGACCACCAAACAGCTCCCCTCTAGCTGACAATTTGTTTTTCAAAGCCAAATCAAACTGACTTGCACATGCAGACAATAGAAATGGGGAAAAGAAAGCACAAAACTGCACAACATATAACGAGGGCAGCCCACATCTAGTGTCTACTCGATGTAATTAGCCTTCAAAAAAGGACTTGAATTTATCTCATTATGTCCCATCAAGACGGACAGAAAATCATTACAGCACAAGAGTTTACCATGACTCTATTTTTTGCAAAGCAGCAAATGCAAAATAAGTCAGTTTTCCTTGACAGATTTTCAGTGAGGTGCAGCTTGTTAATGACGGTATGATACATAGCTGAATGTTTGGTTTTCATGAATAAGTATGGAGCCAACAGATGTACAACACCAATAATCCATGTTTTAATGAGGGATGTGAAATAAAAGTGAACTGGACCAATTCTGGTATAATCTGCAGAGTCCCATGGGTCAGGCAAGTCCCTTCTCTATCCAAAAGGTATAAGGAGGAACATTCAAGAACATTAAAGTACACTGAAGATTTCAACATGAGTTCTTATAACAAACAGTCAGCAGAGCAGCATGCTGTCATATCTAAGCGAAATACTCTTGTGCCACAGGAATTCAGGGTATGCGAAAAAAGAGAGGGTAAATTCAAAATAAATGCAAGAACCATCACAAATGGAGTGCGCAGCAGGTGCTTTGGGGAGGACAGGGGGTGATTTTCCCCAGCACAGTCCTCCAGTCTCTCGTGACCAGGGGCTTGGGGACTGCTCCCAACAGAAAACACACTTGTATTACCTTGCCCAGGAACAGAAGCAGCTGTAGTTGCATGGGTGTTCCAGGCACAGCATTTTAATTGGTTTTCTCTGTACCCTTTCCTGTGTTTGCTTGGTACACAACACAAAGGATAGGACAGCATGTGAGGTGGTTCAGGCAGCAGTTCTCTAATAAACAGGGATGCTGTTGGATGAAAACTGACCCAGGAACATGCTATGCCTCCACACTGCAGAGCAGGTATTACAGTAGACAGATGGGCACAGTCTTGGCTGAGCTCAACAGTCAAAGCAGGGGCTTTCAGTCACAGGTACTGTGTCATTTTTCTGCCACTAGTAGCAATGTCTCAGATATTTTAGAAATTGGATTCAGAACAGGGACACAAACAGATTACCTTGCATGTACCTCGGGTTTTGGTCTTTACCTGACCATTCCTCTTCTGACAGTCAGCCTTACAACCCCTTCATGAAGTATACATGACTTTATTTAAAATTACATGGGTGTCTGGGGTTTAATTTCTAATTAAATCTTATTTTAGTCTTCTTATATTTTTATCTCAGTATTTCTAATTCAACAGCTTGTGAAAGGGTATACAGAACTAGCACAGTACGGTCATGCACATAATAGTACTATCTCTCTTTTCAAGGGAGTGGGAAAAAGAGGAGGAATAAGATGAGCCTAAGACCGTCCATAATCTGCCACTGGCCAGCCAAAAAGAAATGAAATAAAAGTTTTAAGATGTTTATGAGATGTGCTTCGTTCTTCTTAATATTAAAGCTGGTAACTCCTTAACTGATTACCAGCCACTGATGTGTGAAAACAGTCTTCAAATGAAATTGGTTGTTAGAAAAAAAAGTTAAAAAAGACAGAGTATTTTTAGACACAGCAAATACACCATAAACAACCTGCTGGTGTTAGGTACAAGTGGGATGTGTTCCTGTTAGTAGCACATCCATTATTAGCAAATTAATTTCACTCTTTTTATTTTTAGCAGCAACCACAAAATGTTGCGGGCACGGATCATTAACATCTGTGCACAGCCTCTTGCTTGTGCACTTCAGGCCAGGCCAGGGAGAGATGGCTGCAATGAAGGACAGCAGCAAGAGCCTCTTGGGGCAGAAACAGTGTAAGCTGACCCCTTAAACCAGCAGCAACTGGATTAGAAACTGGCTTCGTACCTTGCAGCTGGGAGCACATGAGAGCCACGATGACAGAAACTGGCTCTTCGAACATGGATCAGTGGGTCAAAATGAAAACTGGCCTCTTCAAACGACGTGCTGAACTTTATGTGCTGTATCGGCACTGGAGACAGTCTACCAGTGAGGAGGGGCATAAAAAAAGCAGGAAGAACAAGCCAATAACATCAAACAGCTGGGACTACTTGATAGATTATTTTCTGCAAGCCTTAATATCAAATGATTCAGAGCTGCACCCCTGTAACCATCCCTGAGCTTTAGCTAAAGGCTGCATCTGACAGGCAGGGCTACTCTATGCCTTTGATGCACACTGACCCTGAGCAACAAGTGCTGGAAGCAATGACCACCTCCGAGGTTCTCTGTATCCACAGGCTCACATGTAAAATCACACAATTAATATTAGTGAAGACTCCAGTTTTGTCCCTAGAGAGAGAAAAGCTAGGAAACGTGACCCTAAAAGCCGTGAAACCCCAGAAGATATGAAGAAAGGTCCGACTTATTACTCCCTTCATGCTCACATGATGTTGGGAGGATAAGCTCACAGATGCTTAGGATCAGCAAAGAGCCCTTTCATATATCCCAGAAAATAAAGCTCAAACAGGAATTATGCCGTCTCCCTTGCAGAGCACCAAATTAGTCTCCACAGTAATCAGAAACCACACATATAACTCATAAGGTAGTGCTGATAATCCGTAACTAAAGCTAACAGACAAAATCTATCAAAAATTAAGGAGGATAAGGATGCCCAGCTTTCAGGTTACCCAGCTGAAATTGAGGTCTCCTCCCCGTAATGCAACCCCCCTTTGCTTCTCCCTCCCATCCTTTAATCCCATTTGCCTTTTCAGACTGCAAACTTCTTTGATCAGGGACACACAACTCAAATTACCATAGCTTTCAGAAGCAACTGCAGCATAGAACTCTCTGCCCCACAGATAGACGTATAACCCACAACAAGCTGGTTCTTGGCTGAAGCACAAGCAGGACGTGTCTGTGTGTGTGTGTGTGTCTGTGTCTGTGTGCGCGCGCAGAAAGGAGAGCAGCTCCACAGCTCATCAACTCTGCCTTCATTTAGTACATCTCTCTGGTGCAGGGAATATGCCTTGAAAGCTGAAGGATTTGAGAAAAACTAAGCTACAGATAAACCAAGTCCTGTTCTCATCTCTGGAGTTGCCATGCCTTGATGACTTTGCACCAAGAAGAGGGGGCTGATGACTTTTAGATCCATCCAACACCTAAAGGTTTAGCAAGGTACGCTCTTTACAATATGAAATCAATTAAAATGCTGAGCGGCTCCAAGCCTCAGCTTGTGCTCCTGACACGCACTTTTATTTGCAAGAAGAAACAAAACAAAACCCCATGTCTCATGTCTCCCAACATATGATCTCCATGCTCTTCTGAAAAGTATTTGAAGAACTACAGCAACCCACAATCAAGCATCCTCCTGCAGCATTTACAAGCACGCTCCCACAAGCTAATCCTGCCCTCCCCAACAACTCTCCTTCAACTGCAGGCTGACAGCAAAACTGCTGCCAAAGCTATAAAGATATAGAAAAATGTGTAAAATGCCCTGATTATATCTCCTTTAGGGATGGTTCTCTATTTGTGATAGTACTATGTTGCTTCCTGCAGCACGCCTTGGGGATTTGAAGGGAATTAAATAAATATCCACTAATAAAACACTGTAATTCAAAGCTGACCATTTGCTTGAACCCAGTGGATTTGGCAGCATCCTTCAGCAGCTCCAGCACCCAGTGCTGCAGACCCACGGCTGCTAAAGGTCCTTTTAAACTGGTTGCAGAAGGTTGCCATCCAGCATATCCAGTGAGGCATCTGAGGGCTTTGCACGCTAAAAAAAAAAGAGACTCAGCCCAAGACCTTGGATGCAAGCTGATTCGTGCATCTCAAGTGAGATTTACTCTGTCAAGTTTTTTTTTTTTTGTTCTAAGAAAATACGGTGTCTTTTGATGCTATTGTGTCCAACTCCATGCTAACTCAGGCTAAATTACCTCTGCACTGAAATCAGCTCTAGCTTTGAATACCAAAACAACCTTGAAAAATAGAATATAAATAAATTAGTACTTTCAGTTCCTCCCTTTGTAGTACCACTTTTTCTACCACGTGACTCACTAACTTGTCACACAGCAATTTACGACACGACCGTAGTTGCTGGAAAACTAAGAATTAACTGCCGCTAATGACATTAATGTGTTTCTTCTAAACGGTATAAAACTTCATCACATGGCATTACTCTGAAAAATTCATCAAATTCCCAAGTCAGCTACATTTGCAAGCCATAAAAATACCTAGAACACAATGCATTTGAAAATGCTTGCAATTACATCAAGATCTTAATGGGCTATATTTCTGCACATCCTGACTTTGTACTAAAGAAAATTTTGAGGTAATCAATGAGGCAAAACCCGAGTCAAGCCTAAAATCTCAGCAGCATGATGGAGGAGCAGGGAAGGAGATTTACGCTGGCATATTTGCAAACCCACGCTATCATTTTAGTTTGATTTTGCAGAAGGAAAACAAGCTATGGAAAACAAATACTCTTAGGGGAAACAGAAGATTTTTCAAAAGCACTCAGCACCGCACGAGCGTGCTCCCACTGGCTGTGTTAATGGATGGGCTAGTTGGGGTTTTATAGTTTTGGGTTTTTTCCCCAGAGAAATCTCCTGTTCAAAAACACCCTGGAAGAAACTGGTACATTTCTAGAGAAAGCACTGTTTGGGATGAAGTATCATTTCCTAGCAAACCCAAAATTCCCATGACCAGCAGCTGCACGGTCTTGTGAGCCTGTACAAGGGCTCCCTCAGCTCTCAGCCCAGGTGGCACCTACAGTCCTCCTTGCTCTCTGGCTACAAGAGACAGATGCAGGTTGGTCTCACTGAGCCACAACTATCTGGCTTATGATAAAAAAAAGCCCGCCCACATCCTGCTGCTACAGCCTCTCTGCCTATTATAGCTATAAAATATTTATCTCTGTAAATCTCTAAGTCCATAAACATCTATCTGTGTATCTTTACTTTGTTCTCTGAGGTGCGGGACAAAGATGCGCTTAAATTAAGCTTAAATTACTGTCTTATTTTTTTTTAATGAAGACAAACTGAAATCATTTTACTCCTTTAAACAGAGGAAGCAATGATTTACAACGCTGCACCTAAGGGAAAAACACAATTTAAGATACAGAAGGCAGCAGAAAGACATTTGTTTCTTCACGCTCATAAACATAACTTGAGGTGCTTGGTTCCGCGTGTAATCCAATAGGCACAGAAGTCTGTTCTGGGGGTTTCTTCACACAAAGACACGCACCCCAGGTTATCCTTTGTTATGTGAATGTGATCTTAAATATTCAAGCTGCATTGCATGCTAAGCGAGAGGAGAATTGATGGACAAGCTGCAGAACTCCCTTGAGTTCGATAGCAGTGTTGACTGAATAGCAATAACAAGCATCATCCCTAATGGCAACAGGGGGACAGGATCAAACTTGAAAATGATGCAGCTAAAACCCCCCTACGTTTGTCTGTGTACACATATTAAGGACAGTAATGCAAAGACTAGTCGGCAAAATCTCCTGGAAAATAACATTCTCCAAAGCCTCATGTTTGCTGGCACAATACTACAATAAAAGAGGTTTAGTTTTCTGGTTCAGTCTGCCATAGGGATCTGGAGCCCAGCCAGCAAAGAAAGAAAGATTTTCTAATTATGCTGTGGTTTGGACAATTGCAAACCATTGTGGTTAAGAAATATGACGTTTGGGAGGATTTATTTTGATGATTTATGTCATGTGTGCTTACTCTATCAACATTTCAAGGTTTTAGCCTGAACTAATAGACTGTGCATATGCAGGCAGTAAAAAGTAAAAATGCTTAAAATATTTCCTTCTGGTTGGCACTACCTTGTGCAACTTCATTTGTGTGGACAGGACTTTCAGGTCACATAAACCTAGCCTTTCCTCCACTCACTATTTTAGTCCAAAATAGGCAGCATCCCACCAACCTATGGCAATGCTAACACCTACACAAAAGGATCCTTTCAAACCCTGCCTTAAATGCTTAAGGGCTTGTTTGCTTCCAGTTTTATGATCATCTGTCTCGGGAGGCAAATTTGGTAGGACTGGCTGCAGACAATTTATTTTAAAATTGTTCCCCCGTAATTTATGGCTGAACATATGTCACTCCAGACACATCTATTCAAATTCCATCAGAGGGCGACGAAGATGGATCTTTTACAGTCCTTCTGACCAAAAAAAGACAGGAAGGATTTATCCAGAGTTGCCTGGACTAAGTGTGCTTAAATGGGTTTATGCACATAAAAGTGACTCCAGGGAAGTGGATTTTTTTTTTCCTTCTTTAAGATACTAGCAATGCTAGCCAATTCTGCAGTGGGTAGGGGGCTTAGAGGTGCACATAAGGAAAAGTGGATGTGTCTCTTGGAGAACATCCTTCTGCAGAAGCTTATGAGTTTTTGCATTGGAGCACACTGTTTGGAATCACAGACACTGATCTCACCAAGCTAAATTCTGCCCTGATACACATACAGTGAGATGCTCTGGCTTTGGTTCAGATGAAAAAAATCAAACGGTGTGTGCAAGGAGGATGTGGCAAGGATTAATACCCTGAGAAATTTAATGAGGAAAGCTGAGCAAGCACCACACACACCAAAGTGCAGAAGCATCAAGCAGTTATCCCATCATGTGCGGATACAATGCTTCCTGATTTCAGTTTAATTAACCAGACATAAAAATATTGACATTATTTAAGTTGACTAAGCTACTTCTCTGGGTCAGTTGAATACTGCAACACTTCACAGTTCATCTGTCTTGCCAAGGAATGTGCTTTAGGAACTTGCTTAACAAAGGGCAACCTGAGGCACTGCCAGCCCTTTGGCCTGACAATACTGGGAGCTTTTCTTTGAGCTCCAACCCTGCAGGCCTAGAAAAAGAAGAAAACTTATTTCAGTACCATCTCTAGCCCATTTCTGGCGGAAAAGTTGCTGCATATGAACAAACATACTCAAATCCAAAACAAATCAATACAGCTTGACTCCTGATTTTGGAGCCAATCTCAGTACTATTTGGGAGGACGGCCTCATGTTTTTTGGATGCTGTAGTAGGACCGTCCTTGCTATGAACTATCTAGAACTGCTGTGACTCCAGGTCAGACCAAAAAACCCACCAAAATCCCAGACAACCCCCCCCCCAGATGCAGTAACATCCCAACAAGGTATTTCTTTGTCAGACTATAAACAGTGTTTTTCTCAGACAAAAGCACCCTGCTCTTGGGGAGGGAGATGTCCTGCTAGCGTCCTCATCCACTGCCTTTTCTTACAGACTTTGGTCTTGCCCCAAAAATGGCTGTTTGACATATGCAAGTGATCCAGAAAATCAGATGTGAAACAAAAAGTAAAGCAAAGTAAACAGTGCCTTCCCTCTTGCTACATGAAGTCTAACCACTCCCTATTTCTTGCCAAACCTATTTCCCCATACCATAAAACACTTGCCTGAAGAACATTTTGCAGCAGCAACGCTGGCCATTTTCACAGGCTTTTTATTTAAGGTTTTGGGCTGCCAAAGCTTGATTTATGGAGATTTAATTCTCAAACTATTATAAGGGGATACCATTGCTCACATGTAGCTTAGCTAGCTCTCCAGCTACATCCAAAGAAATCAGCATTTGCCTGCATGAGCCTGTCTGAGCTAAAAACCCAGCACTATCTTTATTTACAATTTTACAGATAAGATAGTGCTGAGTTTCCAGCTCAAACTATCTTTTTATTTGTAAAGATAGTGCTGCACCTCCACAGCCTTGCTTTGCATTGACTTCAACAGTCTTCCTAAGGCAATTTGGGAAAAAAAACTCCAACACTTGTGCTTTACAGCACTTGATCTGTTCAAGGGAAGACTGGGAGATAAAAAGGGGAAAGGGGGAGTAGCTGGTGTGAGCACAGGGCATTGCACCCTGACTTTGGCACACATATGCCTTGCAAGAAAAGACCCCAAGAGTTTGCTATCCCACAGCTCCTCTTCCACACCCGTTTTTCAAAGTCTTGTCAAGTATTGTGGCATCTATTCTGTTACACTCAGCAGGTGAGGGTGGCAGGGTAGGATACTGCTTGTCCTCTCAGCAATGTAGAGACTGCAGGAGAATCTGAAGAATCAGTCTTGTCATGGAGAAAATAAATATTAAAAAGGGAGAGAGACAGAGAGAAAGAAAAGAGGTCTCTAGTCTTACTGAGAAGAAAGCCTGAAAATGCAAACACCAACAGCTCAATCGGTAGAAGGCAAATGTAAAGAGCTCGGTATTTATTCTTTTATTTGAAGTTGCACACTATGTGCAAAGACCAAATGGGAGCTTCCTGACTCAAGCAGGGACTGGTAATATTTTCCTCTCCGTCGTCTCTTGGCCTCCCCAGTATCCAGCATCCATTCCATATGGAGGTTAGTTTCTTTTCAGATGCACTAGAGAGCAGCTAGGAACTTCTGAGGGCCTGACCATCCAAATACTATTCAGAATTTATTTTTTTAAAGTCACGCAAGTGGCAAAAACACAAGGTTCATTATTCTGCAGAGAAATTCTCGTCTTCTAGTCAAATTTAAAAATAAATAGTTGCAATTAAATATGTTGCTACATTATTTATGTAGATGCATTCAATTTGCAGAGAGCTGCTATAAAGTATTCCCCCTCAATACAAGGAAAATTTATTGCACTTTTATTGTATACTTTCTTCCCTCTGTATGTTGCTGCCTGCCTTTCCCCCTCTCCCTGCGTTACTCAACACATAATTTTCCAGCCACTATTTCTGCTACTTTTGTCTTGAAATAACGAGGGATGTAATCCAAACCCAAATTTTTCTTGATTACTTGTGAACAAGGCTGCTGAATGATTACTAGACAGATAATTCCAGTATTTCCCCTGCAGTCGAGGACCTCTCCTCATCTCTGCATTTTGCTCTTACAGCTGCTGGGTAAATGATATGCACCGAGGCTGCCCAAGGCTTCAGAGTGCATATTAATTCTGCCAGGAACTCCAGACACTCTGAAGAATTGCTAATTTAACAACAGACTGTGAAATTATTTTTTCTTTCTTTATTAATTGCTGTGCTATTTGAAAGCAACTTCACTGCCCCGACTATCTTTCGGCGTGAAGAAGAGGGGGCATTTCATCCTGCCAGCAAGTAATTGAAAGCTTTGTCCCCAGCAGTTCTTATATTCATAAGCAAATATAAATATGTGAAACAAGTGCTAATAAAAATAGGTTAAATTGCTGCAGGTGTTCCTCTGTCAATTTATCCAGGTGATATTAGCAAAATCTGACAGTGAAGCACACTGATATATTTCACTTGTGCCGTGACATTTTGATTCTGTTTGTTAGGGTGTATATGCAGGGATCTGGCTTTTTCTCCAAGACCTCTACAGCTGTCAGTCTGTGCAAACAGGATTTGACAAGATGTCCATTTAGCAAGA